>NW_025793047.1:325-3531 GCF_021613505.1 Equus quagga | reverse complement strand
AGAGATTAGAGAAGGTGCACTTCCAAGCATGGAAAATCACCTCAAAATGCTTACTCATGCTACAGAAAGGTAGACCATTCCAAAGAGATGAGCAATACTACCCAGAGATCATGATTCATGCTAAACCCATGAACCACGGGAAAAGGTTACCATCCATGACGTTACTCCTAATCACCTTCACAAATAATCGAAACAGGCCCACCTCTTTGCAAGTCCAGGCAGAAGGTTGGTCCAAAAGTACATTTCAGAGCCGGCCCTCTGGTGGAGCAGGTAAGTTCCCACTTACTCTTCCGTGGCCCGTGCCTCACTGTTTCACATCACGGGTGCACATCCCATTAGCAATGTTAGGAAATACAGATTACATGGTACGGTGTGGACAGAGATCATAAATTAGCAATTGTGAGGATACGTTATCAATACGCACCACAAAAAGACCCATGAGACTATTACAATCTATGAACGCATCTTTTCCACTTCCCCAAAGGAAGAAGCAAGGAAAACATGTGACCTGCCAAGGTGGAATTGGCAGAGTGCTAGGAGACGACATGATCATTGCACATCAGAGGATTGCCTGGGCAACTTCAACTTGGGAGGGAATCCAGGACTTTCTCTGGGTAACGTCCACCTACTTGGGCATCTACATGAAATATAGAGATACAACCCAGGATAATCTTACAGGAAAGAAACCAGTGTCTAGAGAGAATGTAGCAGGCCTTTCAAAGTTTGAGGAGAAAGTTAGAAACTGAGAAAAAATCCAGAAAAAGGACAACTATCCAACCTGGAAAGGGTGAAGAGTCAGACTGGTCTTAGATGGCTCTGAAACTCTGTGTACATGGAGGTTGTCAGGACAACTTCGAATTTTGAGGTTGTTTGTGACATCACAGTGAACCTGTCCCCCAAGATGGCCGCATGGTTACAGTGTGAGGATTGGCCTATGCTAGGCTATTAAAAGGAGAGAAGGCCAGAAACAGCTTTGACAAATGGAAGCGGTCACGGAAACTGGAAGAGATAAAACGGACTCTGATTCCAGGGATAAGAAAGGAATCCTTGGCAAGAAGCGAGAATAGAGGGACAACCACTGAGAGGAGAACGTTGTCATCTATTCAAGTCAATGGGGAGGCCATGCTGACTCAAGCTTGAAACTTCATTGGAAACAAGAGGCTGGACTTGGGGCTCATCAGACCTACAGTGTCCTTGTGCCTTAAGCATAATGCAAAGTCAAGAATGATGTCTTGAGGATATTGAAGAGAAGAATCGAGGCCTCCTTTCCTAGGCCCCTAACATTCTTTGATGATCAGTCTCAGTTTCCATAGCTGTGGCGTCACGTGGGCCCACTGTGTACATGCGAATGTGTCCCAAGAGATGTCTTGGAAGCCTTGAAGGAATGGAGCCCTGTGACGCTTGGGGTATGTCTCTTTGTATGGAAGGGCTCTACAAGGGTGCTGAAAAGAACCGTTTTCCAGAGGGCTTCGTTCCTTTGTGAAGGTTGCCCTCCCAGGCTAGAGTGCTCAGTTTAGCTCCAATGACATTCTATCCCCATAGCTCTTGCTGGAGAATGATTATTGATTATGTGTTTTGACACCACATGTAAGGAAGTGGTCTGAAAATTAGAACATTACAATTCTGTTTCAAGAAAAATAAACAGGCCAGGGCTGAGGATGTAAGGCAAACAAATGGCACAGCCTATAGAAATAAAGTAAGCCCGTATCTAGATGGAATCTAGGGGAAAGATTAAGGATCAGGGGTCAAGTTCGAAATTTCTCAAATCCGGAAAGGAGACAGAAAAACATCTTTCCTGGAGAGAGGAATTCATCAGAGTTGTCTAATTTGTCTCGGAAACATTGTGTCCGTGAAGGGGGTTGCCAGGACCACCTCGAATTTGGAGTTTCTGTTCTCAAGATGTCAAACCAACCCAGATGACCACGTGTTCTCAGTGCTTAGTTTGACGTAGGCTAGGATAGTAAAGATTCCTACAACTGACCTGTGAAAATTCAAAGACAACAACCAAGAGTCACGAAAGCACTCAGACCTCGGCCTAGAGAACATACGGTGATTATAGAAATGCAAGATTAATCACTTGGAATGAAGGAGAACGGCCTGATAAGCATGTCTAAGGGAGATAGCTTAAGACCATGACGATTATACTATGGAAAAGAAAAAAAGGTCCCAGAAAATGGAAGGCGAACAGAAATCACACCTGAATAATCCACAATGAAAGATGATGTCAGTCTTTAGACAGACTCTGCTTGAACGTTTGAAAGTCAGAGAAATTCACAAGCCAAAAAACGGTGGTGTAGGTCAAGCCTGGGCTAAGTGGGAACGGTGAGTTATGAGACTGCTCCAAGTGGGCTCTGAAACCGTGTGCCGATGAAGCTTGCCTGGACAGCAGAGACACAATTATGACAAAATCACTGACATCACAGTGGACCCGAAAAACAACCTGGCCACATCTACACAATGCCAGAGTTGGGCTCAAGTAGCATATTCAAGTCCCATTGCCCTCAACTGCAGGTTGCCAATGGAACATGAAAGGGGCCATCCAATGTTGCAGGGGTGAGGTCTTCAGCTTCAGCGTAGGTGGCCCTGGGTGGGCCAGGTGGATTCGTAGGGTTGAGCCTCCTCACCACTGCTCAGTCCTTCTGGGGCAGGCTTCCTAGGTAGTGTAGAGGCAGATGGGAAGGGACGTTACACAGGGCCAGACTACCCCGGCAAATACAGGAGTCCCAGAGTGTGCCGTTTCGGTACGTAGTGCTTCATCCTATATGTTGAAATCAGAAACTACTCTCGTTGTGTTCCATGTGGATGTGCAGGCTTCCTAGCTCCCAATCAAATGTCCCATGCCACCAGTTGGCTAGTGCTTGTTTTTTCTTCTCCTAGTAAGTGACATCCTATGGTATTTGACTTTCTCCCTAGGGCATGTTTCCCTTCCCCTAAAACCCTCACAGCCATTCTGGTAGTCACAAATGGCTCGAGGTGTCAGTGCTATCGTGACTCTTGGTTGTTGTCTTTGAATTTGCACCGGTCACTTGTAGGAATCTTTGCTATCCTAGCCTAGGTCAAACTAAGCACTGAGAACACGTGGTCATCTGGGTTGCTGTGACATCCTGAGATCAGAAACTCCAAATTCGAGGTGGTCCTGGCCACCCCCTTCACGGACACAATGTTTCCGAGACAAATTAGACAAATCTGATGAATTCCTCTCTCCA
>NW_025793047.1:0-225 GCF_021613505.1 Equus quagga | reverse complement strand
TCCAAATTCTAGTTGGTCCTGGCAACCCCCTTCACGGACACAATGTTTCCGAGACATTCAGACAAATCTGATGAATTCCTCTCTCCAGGAAAGATTTTTTCTGTCTCTTTTCTGCATTTGTGAAGTTTGGAACTTGACCCCCGATTCTTGAACGTTCCCTTGATTCCGTCTAGATACGGACTTACCTTATTTCTATAGGCTGTGATATTTGTTTGCCTTACAACC
>NW_025793046.1:8442-11596 GCF_021613505.1 Equus quagga | reverse complement strand
TGAAGAAGTGAAACTCTCACTGTTTGCAGATGACGTGATCTTATATATAGAAAACCCCAAAGAATCCATTGGAAAACTTTTATAAGTAATCCACAACTACAGCAAAGTTGCAAGGTATAAAATCAATTTACATAAGTCAGTAGCATTTCTATACTCTAATAACGAACTAACAGAAAATGAACTCAAGAACACAGTACCATTCACAATCGCAACAAAAAGAATAAAATACCTCGGGGTGAATTTAACTAAGGAAGTGAAAGACCTATACAATGAAAATTACAAGGCTTTTCTGAAAGAAATGGATGATGACATAAAGAGATGGAAAGACATTCCATGCACATGGATTGGAAGAATAAACATAGTTAAAACGTCCATTCTACCTAAAGCAATCTACAGATTCAACACCATCCCAATCAGAATCCCAATGACATTCTTTACAGAAATAGAACAAAGAATCCTAAAATTCATATGGGGCAACAAAAGACCCCGAATTGCTAAAGCAATCCTGAGAAAAAAGAACAAAGCTGGAGGCATCACAATCCCTGACTTCAAACATACTACAAAGCTACAGTAATCAAAACAGCATGGCACTGGTACAAAAACAGGTGCGGAGATCAATGGAACAGAATTGAAAGCCTGGAAATAAAACCACACATCTATGGACAGCTAATCTTCGACAAAGGAGCTGAGGGCATACAATGGAGAAAAGAAAGTCTTTTCAACAAATGGTGCTGGGAAAACTGGACAGCCACATGTAAAAGAATGAAAGTTGACCATTCTTTTTCGCCATTCACAAAAATAAACTCAAAATGGATCAAAGACCTAAAGCTGAGACCTGAAACCATAAGGCTTCTAGAAGAAAATGTTGGCAGTACACTCTTTGCCATCAGTATTAAAAGGATCTTTTCGGACACCTGTTTTCTCATACAAGGGAAACAATAGAAAGAATAAAAAAGTGGGACTTCATCAGACTAAAGAGCTTCTTCAAGGCAAGGGAAAACAGGATTGAAACAAAACAACAACCCGCTAACTGGGAAAAAATATTTGCAAGTAATACATCTGACAAAGGCTTAATATCCATAAGATATAAAGAACTCACACAACTCAACAACAAAAAATTAAACAACCTAATCAAAAAGTGGGCAGGAGACATGAACAGACATTTCTCCAAAAAAGATATACAGATGGCCAATAGGCACATGAAAAGATGTTCATCATTGCTGATCATCAGGGAAATGCAAATCAAAACTGCACTAAGATATCACCTTACACCCATTAGAATGACAAAAATAACTAAAACAAATAGTAACAAACATTGGAGAGGTTGTGGAGAAAAAGGAACCCTCATACACTGCTGGTGGGAATGCAAACTGGTGCAGCCACTATGGAAAACAGTATGGAGATTCCTCAAAAAATTAAAAATAGAACTACCATATGATCCAGCTCTTCCACTACTGTATATCTATCCAGAGAGCTTGAAGTCAGCAATCCCAAAAGTCCTATGCACCCCAATGTTCATTGCAGCATTATTGACAAGAGCCAAGACATGGAAGCAACCTAAGCGCCCATCAACAGACGAATGGATAAAGAAGATGCGGTACATATATACAATGGAATACTACTCAGCCGTAAAAAAGAACAAAATCGCCCCATTTGCAGCAACATGGATGGACCTTGAGGGAATTATGTTAAGTGAAATAAGCCAGACAGAGAAGGATGATCTCCGTATGACTCCACTCATATGAGGAATTTAAGCCTGTGGACAAAGAGAACAGATGAGTGGCTACCAGGGGAAAGGGGGGGTGGGGGGTGGGCACAAAGGGTGAAGGGTTGCACCTACAACACGACTGACAGACAGTAATGTACAACTGAAATTTCACAAGATTGTAACCTATCATTAACTCAATAAAAATTTTTTTTAAAAAAGAAAGCAATTAGATTTACAATAGCATCAAAAAGAATAAAATATCTAGGAATTAACTTACTCAAAGAGGTGAAAGACTCGTACCATGAAAACTACAGAGCACTCCTGAAAGAAAGTAAAGAAGACACAAGAAAATGGAGACATCCTAAGTTCAGGGATTGGAAAACTTATTCTTGTAAAGATGTCAACACTACTCAGAACCATCTACAGATTTCATGCAATCCCTATCAAAACCCCAATGGCTTTTTTGCAGAATTAGAAAAATCAATCTTGAAATTCATATGGAGTCTGAAGGGACCCTAAATAGCCAGAACAATCTTGAAAAAGAAGAATAAAACTCATACTTCCTGATTTCAAACTCACTACAAAGCTACAGTAATCAATGCACTGCGGTAGCGGCATAAAGACAGACACATAGACCGACGGAAGAGAACAGAAGGCCCGGAGACAGACCCGCATGTACAGTCCAATGATTGCATCACGGGTGCCAAGACCATTCAATGGGGGAAAGGACAGTCTTTTCAGCAAACAGTGCTGGGAAATCTGGATATCTTAACGCAAAAGAATCAAGCTGGACCTTCACCCAGCACCATATACAAAAATTAATTCAAAATGGATCAATAGCCTACATGTAAAAGCTAAAACTAGAAAATTGTTGGAAGAAAACACAGGAAGAAGGGTTCTTAACATTGGATTTGGCAGTGACTTCTGGATATGACACCAAAGGCACAGGAAATAAAAGAAAAAATAGACAAATTGGACTTCATAAAATTAAAAAATTTAGTGCATTAAATATACTATCAACAGAGTAAAAAATCAACCTACAGAATGGGAGAAAATAGTTGCAAATCATATACAGTCACATGTCGCTAAATGACGAGGATAAGTTCTGAGAAACGTGATTTTAGGCAATTTTGTCATTGTGTAAACATCATAGAGTGTACTTACACAAACCTAGATGGTATAGCCTACTGCACACCTAGGCTCTATGGTGCTTATCTTAGGGGACCACCATCGCGTATAGGGTCTTTTGTCGACTGAAATGTCATTAGGCACCACATGACTGTATCAGATAAGAGATTAATGTCTAGAATATACAGAGAACTCCTAAAACTCAACAACAACAACAACAACAGCAAAACGCACAACCCGATTGTAAAATGGGCTGGAAGAGGCATTTCTACAAAGAAGATATACAAATGGACAATAAGCACATGAAAAGATGCTCAA
>NW_025793046.1:4898-8342 GCF_021613505.1 Equus quagga | reverse complement strand
CTCACCACACCAGGCACCAGGACCAGGCCAGGCAGGTCACTGTCACCAACCCTGAGGGTGTGACCAGCCTGGGCTCTTTATAAAGGGAGCTGAGACTGGCCTTTGCCCTCTGCCCTGAGCCAACACGTTGGGATGACTGTGCCGCCAGAGGGTTCAGGGAGGGGCCAGGGAAGTTCTTTGCAGGCGTGGCACAGTGGGTCTGTCCCTGCTGCTCCTATCCAGATGCTTACCCTGGTTGGGGTAAGAGAAAAGGGAATTCCACACCTTGAGCCAGATTCCCCAGCATTGTGCAAGCTCCCAGGGAGATCTGGGGGTCTTTGGACTGGATCCTCCCCCACACCTGTCACCTTAGCCTCACCCTCCCTGATGGGGTCACAGCCTCGTCCCGAGAACACATCCTCACCTCCCCATATCTCACCTGCCTCCTCCCGAGTGACCTTCACCCCCCAGGTCTGTACTGGCCCTGGCTGTGGGGAGGTCACATGATCAGAGGGACCCCAGGTTGTGATGGGGTGGAAAGAGGGTTGATTAAAGTTCTCCACGTCCCTCACTTCACTCTACTACACTCAACACACACAGACGCAGATCCCACACTCACAAAACACTCACTCGTTCAGACACTACCCACATGCTCACAAACTGACACACAGCACAGGCACACACACATTACACACTCAGAAACCCACGTACGCACACATATTAATACATGCACCACTTAGACACACACACAGACCCGGCATGAGGGCACCTGTTCTCATTGGTTGCATGGGCTCAACACCTCCTTTCCTTGCCTGGAGGCAGCTAGCAGTGATGTCAAGGTCCCTCACCTGGCTGGCTCGTGGCTCAGCTTCCTCCGTTTCACTTGGTCCTGGCTGTGGCAAGTGTGAATCTCCAGTGGGGAGGCAGCAGGGTTGTTTTCAGAGCTCCCTAGTCACTCACGCAGCCTGTTCAGAGGCCAAGAGACCCTTCCTAAGATGGCCACAAACTGGTCCTTGACATCCTAGCTCTTGAGGCCACCCAGGTGCTGAATCTCCTCGAGCCTGTGTCCACTTTCCTGACTCAGAGAAATGTGGGGTGATCCCTCGCCTTTGTTGACTGAGTTGCCAGGAAGCTCATGTACCAGGGAGGCTTAGCATAGGATGTGACACTGTCCCCAGAGGAGTGGGCCTGCTTCTTCCTCAGTATCGTTTGTCCTTGAACATCAGCTGCTGAAACTCTTTCTGGAAGAAAAGAAGATGGAAAGCAAGTGGGGTGGATGTAATTTCTTTACACCCTCACAGGCCTGCTGAGGACCACCTGGAATGGATTCCAGGGCCTCCCCCTTTGCCAGCTTCCTCCCTCTCCCTGGGCCAGGTCCCCCTGCTCCAGCCCCATCCCTTCCCACCCTGACTCTGTGGTCCCTCAAGGAAAGACACAAACCCCAGCACCACCCTGCACCAGTGTGTGACACCTCCTGGCTGGAGTTGTGGCTCCCAGGCCTTCCCTCTTATTCCCCTTTTCTCCCCCTCCAAGCAGAGGGGTGACCACATCATGCCAGGGCAGGGCCACTGCCCGCTGGCCTCAGCACCCTCCTTCTTCAAATAGAAAAGAGGTGGGATTTGAGGCTGAGTTTTTAAATCAGTGAAGCTGATGGGAACTCTGAGGCCAAAACCCACTCAGATGGGAAGGGGCAGGAGCCCAGAGGGTGGGGGAGGAGCATATCTGGGGAGGGGTTAGGCCCCCTCCCCCATCCCAGGGGTGTGTGAGGCCAGCTCTCATCCTGGAACCAGCTGGAGAATTCTCTCCCCCAGCTGAAGCAGGGCCTGCAGGAGGCACCTCCCACCCCTATGTCCCCCAAGCTGTGTCCCTCCCTCACCCCTAACAGTAATAGGGCCACTTGTTCCCAGGGTGCCTCTGGACATCCCCCACCTAGAGATGGCTCCTCGGGGCCGGGGCCTCTTGCTGTTGGCTTTCAACATTTACACTTCCTGCTTGGCCCATGAAAGCTTCTCCTCCCCTTCTGAATGCCCGCAGCCCCACTCTCCTGCATGGCCCAGGGCCAGAGGGTGTAGCCTGCTGGGGCCCTGTGGGCCTTCCTCAGTTTACCCGGCCTTCCCTGCATCTTGCCTTGCTCAGGCCTTGGACTGTGTTCCAGCCCCGCTGGACGTCCCACATGCTGGGTGCTGGCGGGGCACTCGCAGCCTGGCGGGGAGACAATGGCGGGTCCCTGCTCCAAGGTGCTCGTGCCAGGAGGAGGAGCAGGAAGGCAGAGAGCTGACAGGCCAGGCCAGCAGTGCGGGGACTGCTCTGAGGGTTGTGGGGACACTGCCCTAGGCTGCAGCAGGACTCTCTGGGAAACCTACGTGGAGGACTTTGGCTGGCTGGCAGTACAAGCCAAGGTGACCTGGTAGTGGGACCGAAGTGTCACTTCAAAGAACTGTGTAAGGGGGTGAGGGGCAGAGTATGGGAGGCAGCTTTGCATGTCTGGCTGAGGACTGGACTGTGGGGAGCTGGAGTTGCTGGGCCTCCAGGAGGCTGAGAAAGCAGTTTTGAAGCCACTCAACAGACAAGGAGGGCAAGATACATGGAAACCCTGGGGACTTCCCAGATCCAGCCTATGGCCTCTCATTGGCCTCAGTTGAATGTCCCGTCCTGAAGGGCAGCACCTTTCTACCCAGGACTGTCAGAGAATCAGGTGGTGTTAGCGGGGGTTGGGGGGGGCAGGATGGTCTGAGTGTTCGTCACACAGTGGCCCAGGATAAAGTGTCTTTATCCACCCTTTCTTTTAGATGTGTCATGCCCTCATAAGCAGTCACCCTAATGTGGACATGAAGGACAAGGACAGACACACCTGTAATTCAGGCAGGTCCCCCGATACTAGGGGCCTCTTGTCCGGGACAGGGCGGCCTTGAGCAAACCTCATGAGTACAATGAGCACACAGTACAACCATGAGGCCGACGGCCTTTGCAATCATTGTGCAATTGCAGCTCCCATTAATGAGGCACTCGCATGCCAGGCACTGCTGCTCACTCTCAGTGTCCTGCCCACAGCCCTGTAAGGCAGGTGGCTTTATGCTCCCCAAGGCATGGAGGAGACGGAGTCTCAGGGGTCATGTCAGGCGGTCAAAGTCACAGAGCAGCATTTGAGGCCATCTCAACCTCAACATAATAAAGGCCATATATGACAAATCCAGGGACAATATCATACTCAGCAGTGACAAGCTGAGAGCTGTTCCTCTGAGAACAGGAACAAGACAAGGCTGCCCGGTCTCCCTGGTCCTATTCACCACAGTCCTGGGAGTTTGAGCCAGAGCAATTAGGCAGGGAAAAGAAATAAAAGGGATCCAGATTGGAAGGGAAGGAGTAAAACTGTCGCTATTTGAGGATGACACGATTCTATACATAGAAACCATAAAGAATTCACCAGAACTATAGGAAATACTCGATGAATACAGCAAAGTTGCA
>NW_025793046.1:4816-4888 GCF_021613505.1 Equus quagga | reverse complement strand
GAGTTGACTGGACAGCTCTGTGCAAAAGAATGAAAGTAGACCATTATCTTACCCCATACACAAAAACTAACT
>NW_025793046.1:0-4806 GCF_021613505.1 Equus quagga | reverse complement strand
GGGGCAGGGCAAAATCAGGAGACTACTGAAAACTTGCCTTTATCTTCAGAGGGGGTTATTCCCCCCCTCCTTTAAATGCCATGTGGAACTTTCCAGATGAAGAGGCTGATGTGCTGCCTATGCATGCAAGCCATGCTGGATTGACTTGAGAATGATCAGGATATTCGTCCACCACAATCTAGAGGTCATTAACAGACTGAAAACTGGAAAATTCACAAATATGTGAAAATTAAACAATACACCTAAAAAACCCAATGAGCCAAAGAAGAAATCACAAGAGAAAGTACAAAATACCTTGAGATGAATGAAAATGACAGCACAATATACTAAAAATTATGGAACCCCGCAAAAGTGATCTTCAGAGGGGAGTCTGTAACTGTAAGTGGCTACATTAAAACAGATCTCAAATCAATTACCTAACTCTACACCTTAAAGATCTAGAAAAAGAAGAGCAAACAAAACCCAAAGCTAAAAAACAAAGGCAATAATCCAGAGCAGAGATAAATGAAATGGAGACTACATCAATAGTAGAGAAAATCCATCAAACTGAAAGTTGGTTCTTCAAAAAGATCAACAAAGCTGACAAGCCTTTAACTAGGTGGACTAAGAAAAAAAGAGAGAAGACTCAAATTGCTAACATCAGAAATGAAAGTGGATCTATTACTACTGATTCTACAGAAATAAAAAGCGTTATAAGGGAGTACTATGAACAACTGTATGCCAACAAACTGAATAACCTATTGATGAAATGGACACGTTCCTAGAGACACAAAAGTTACCAAGACTGAATCATAAAGAAGCAGAAAATCTGAATAAACTTTTAATTAATAAGGAGATTGAATGAGTAATCAAAATTTCCCGACAAAGAAATGCCCTGGACCTCATGGCCTCACTGTTGAATTCCACCAAACACCAATCCTACTCAAAGATTTGCACAAAATGGAAGAGGAGGGAACGCTTCCTAACTCATTCTAGGAGGACAGCATCACCCTGATATCAAAGGCAGAGAAAGAGACCACAAGAAAAGAAAACTGCAGACCAATATCCCTCATGAACATTGTGCAAACGTCCTCAAGAAAATACTAGCAAATCAAATTGAACAGCATATTAAAAGGATTATATAAGTGGGAAAGGGTTATGACCACTTGTATTATTGGAGTTTATTAACGGAATTCAAGAAGGATTCAACATATGAAAATTGATCCACATTGTACGCCAACATAACAGATGAAGAACAAAAACCACATGATCACCTCAACTGATGCAGAAAAAGCATTCGACAACGTTCAGCATTCTTGCATGTTAAAAACACTCAGCAAACTAGGAATAGAATGAAACTGCATCAACAGAACGAAAGCCATATATGAAAAACCCACAGCAAGCGTGACACTCAATGGTGAAAAACTGAAAGCTTTTCCTTTGACATCAGGAACAAAGACAGGATGCCCATGTTTGCCAATTCCATTCATCAGAGTACTGGCGGTTCTAGCCAGAGCAATTAGGAAAGAAAAAGAAATAAAGGGCATCCAAACTGAAAAGGAAGAAATAACGTTATCTCTGTTTGCTGATGATATGATCTTGTATGCAGAAAAACCTAAAGATGCCACCAAAAACCACATTGGGACTGGTCAATACATTCAGTAAAGTAGCACGATACAAAATCAATGCACCAAAATCACTAACAATGAACAATCCGAAATTGAAACTGAGAAGACAACTTGATTTACAATAGGATCAAAAAGAATAAAACACCTAGGAATTAACTCAATCAAAAAGGTGAAAGACTTGTACCGTGAAAACTACAAAACATTGCTGAAAGAAAGGAAAGACACAAGGAAGTGGAAAGACCTCTATGTTCACGGATTGGAGGACTTGATATCGTCAAGACGTCAACACCACACAGAACCGTCTACAGATTTAACGCGATCCCCATCAAAACCCCAATGACTTTTTTGCAGAATTAGAAAAATCAATCCTAAAATTCATATGGAGTCTCAAATGACTCCAAATGGCCAAAACAATGTTGAAAAGGAGTAAAACTCATACTTCCTCATTTCAAACTCACTACAAAGCTACAGTAATCAACACACTGTGGCAGTGGCATAAAGACAGAGACATAGACCAACGGAAGAGAACAGAAGGCCCGGAGACAGACCCTCATCTATGGGCCAATGATTTCGACACAGGTGCCAACACCATTGAATGGGGAAAGGACAGTCTTTTCAACAAATGGTGCTGGGAAATCTGGATATCTTAACGTGAAAGAATGAAGTCGGACCTTCACCCAGCACCATATACAAAAAATTAATTCAAAATGGATCAATGGCCTCAATGTAAGAGCTAAAACTAGAAAATTGTTGGAGGAAAACATCGGAGAAAAGATTCTTAATGTTGGGTTTGGCAGTGATTTCTGGATATGACACGAAAGACACTGGAAAGAAAAGAAAAAGTAGACAAACTGGACTTGATGAAAATTAAAAAAATTTGTGCATCAAAATATGCTATCAACAGAGTAAAAAGCCAACCTACGTAATGAGAGAAAATATTCGCAAATTGCATTCAATCACATGTCGCTTAATGACGGGGACACGTTCTGAGAAATGTGTTTTTAGGTGATTTTCTCATTGTGTAAACATCATAGAGTGTACTTACACAAACCTAGATGGTATGGCCTCCTACACATCTAGGCTCTATGGTGCTTATCTTACGGGACCGCCATCGCGTATAGGGTCCTTTGTCGACTGAAATGTCATTAGGCCCCACATGACTGTATCTGATAAGAGATTAATGTCTAGAATATATACAGAATTCCTAAAACTCAACAACAACAGCAATAACAACAAAGCGCACAACCCGATTGCAAAATGGGCTGGAAGAGGCATTTCTACAAAGAAGGTATACAAATGGACAATAAGCACATGAAAAGATGCTCAACGTCCCCCATCCTTCTGGAAATGCAAACCAAAACCACCATGAGATAACACCTCACATCCATTAGACTGGCTACTATCATCAAAACAGAAAAAAGCAAGTGTTGACGAGGACGTGGAGATTCGGAACCCTTGTGTACTGTGGGTGGAAGTAGCTGCTGTGGGAAACAGCCCAGGGTTATATGTCCACAAACTGAAAGCAGAGTCTCAGAGAGCTATTTGTACCCCATGTGAACAGGAGCGTTATTCACAGTAACTGAAAGGTGGAAGCAACCCAGTGTCCATCCACGGAGGAAGGGAAAGCAAATGTGGTCTATACGTACAATGGAATATTATTGAGCCTAAAAAGGGAAGGAAATTCTGACACATGGTACAACATGGCTGAAGCTTGAGGACATCACGCTAAGTGAAAGAAGTCAGTCAATTATCACACAAATACTGTATGATTCCTTGCATGTGAGGTCCCTAGAGGAGTCAAATTCACAGAGACAGAAAGTAGAATGGTGGTTGCCAGGGGCCATGGTGGGGGGACATGGAGAGTTATTGTCTAACGGGGACAGTTTCAGTTTTGTAGGATGAACAGTTCTGGAGACGGATGGCGGTGACGTTTGCACAACAATATCATTACTTAATAGCATTGAACTACATTCAAAAATGATTAAGATGGCAAATTATACGTTGCGTGTATTCCCCCACTAAACACAAAATGTAGAGACTCAAACAAATGTGACAATTTTTCTTTTGTTTTTGAAGAAGATCACCTGAGCTAACATCTGCTGCCAATCCTCCACTTTTGCTGAGGAAGACTGGCCCTGAGCTCATATCCGTGCCCATCTTCCTCTACCTTATGTGTGGGACGCCTACCACAGCATGGCCTGATGAGCGGTGCCATGTCTGCACCCGGGATCCAAACCGACGAACTCTGGGCCGCCAAAGCAGAACGTGCGAACTTACCGCTGGGCCAGCGGGCAGGCCCCACAAATATGACCATTTTGCTGTAGGAGTAAAAACCAGGGGGGTGGCCTGTGCAGCAAAAGATTACTCAGTAGGTTTGGGATTTTAATCCCTGCACAGTCAAAAAAAAGCCTGGCCCTTGACCCTTAGGATGACCTGCCTGTCAAGTGTCTCTGTATCTGTGGCCCTGGGACACACCACACAGTTTATGTCAACAATGGGATTTATGCTGGGGGCCATGGGCCACATTGTTTGACCTTGAGAGAGGCTGGAGACTGAGTAACTGAGTTCAGCCATGTGGGCTCTCCGAGTCTAAGTGACTGACTTCCAACAAAATCCCTGGACACTCAGGCCTGGGGGAGCCTCCCTGGTGAGCAAACTCTCTGCTCGTGTCACACATCACTGCTGGGAGAACTGAGCACTGTCTGCACGAGTCCTCAAAGACACAGCTGAAAGCTTGTGCCCGCCCTTCCTGAACTCCACCAACCTGCCTTTGACCACTGCTGATTCCGTCTGGATCCTTTCTCTATAAAGACCATAACCGTGAGTATAACAGCTGTTCTGACTCCCGTGAGTCCTTGCAGTGAATCCCTGAACCTGAGGGCGCTCCCCCACCCCGGGATGGGCTGATTCCATCAGAAGCCCATTCACACTACTCCTGCTCCCTGACACCCAGGAGTCAAGACCTACATGGACTTAGTCACCAACCAGGGCAGCCAGTGTTGGGTCTGCATGGGTGACTAGGGGGTAAGCTGTCATCTTATGAGCCTCAGTATAGCCATCTCTCAAATGGGGTCAAATGCCAGGTAAGGCTGGATCAAGGAGGGGTAGGATCTGTCCCTGGGGAGGCTGCTGAGGCAGCATCGCTGCTAGAGGCTGTTCAGGGGGCTCAGGTGGGACTCAAGCCAGGTTGGAGCCATCA
>NW_025793045.1:0-1309 GCF_021613505.1 Equus quagga | reverse complement strand
CATCAGGGGTTTGGGGTGCTTCCTTACAGGCTGGCAAGGGGGGAAGTCTAGGCTCCCCATTCGCTATTTGCTGGCATGGGTGGTAGTAGGGTGGGCGCAATGTTTATTCTATGGTGTTTGGCTGGAGTAAAGCAGTTATTTCCTAAAACTTTTCTGTTTTTTTTTCTCAAACTTTTTCCCAGGCGGCCCCTTTCCTGGTTCTCTGGCTAGAGAAGGCAGGCTTTGGTGGGGGCCTTTTTTGTCTGGGTGAGTTGGCATTTCCAGGTTGTTGGCTTCTTCAGTTCCAACTCTGGTATACATGTGGCAACCAGAAAACCGAGAAAACTCCCCTCTGTCATTCCCTGGGTCCCAAGTTTCCTAGCCAGTCTGGCTTCTTCTTTCCATCTTTCAGAATCATCCTATGTTTGTGTTACACATAACATCCAGAGTTTTTATTTGTACTTAGCAGGAGGAACAAGGTAAAGTATGTCTGCTCCACCTTCCTAAAAGCAGAAATCATTTTAGCATTTAAAAAATAAAGTTACAGGGCACCTGCCCCGTGGTTGAGTGGGTAAAGTTCTGGGAGCTCCACTTAGCCGGCCCGGGTTCGCAGGTTTGGATCCCGGGTGCAGACCGACTCCACTCATCAGCCACGCTGTGGAGGCATCCCCCATACAAAGCAGAGGAAGACTGGCACAGATGTTAGCTCAGGGCGAATCTTCCCCAACAAAATAAATAAAGAAAGAATTAAGAATAAATAAATAAATAAAGTTACAAATGATTTAGCAATCCCACTCTTAGACATATACCAAAGAGAAGTAAAAATGTATGTTCAAAGGCTTATACACAAATGTTCATAGTGGTTCATTCATAATAGCCCCAAACGGGAAACCAGTCAACTTGTGAATGGATAAACAAAGGGTGGTATATCCATACAATGGAATACAAGATAATCAGAATAAAAGGAAATGAAGTACCGATACAAACAACATGGGTGGATCTCAGAAACATTGTGCTAAGAGAAAGAAGCCAGACACAAAAGTCTACATGTTCCATGATTCCATTTATATAAAATTCTAGAAAAGGCAAACTAATAGTGACAGAAAGCAGAGCGGTGGGTGCTCGGAGCAGTGTTCAGGAGGTAACTGACGACAAAGGAGCATGAGCAATCAACCGTGCGCTTAGAACTGGTGAACTTTATTGTATGTAAACTATACAATAAACCCGGTTGTGAAAGATTTATATTATCCCTAAACGAAATTAAAACCACAATGAGATACCATTACATTCCCCATAAGAGGTAAAATTAAACAACTTAAAAGTAACAACT
>NW_025793044.1:0-1491 GCF_021613505.1 Equus quagga | reverse complement strand
AGCTAACATCCATGTCCATCTTCCTCTACTTTATATGTGGGACACCTGCCACAGCATGGCTTGATAAGCGGTGCTGTGTCCGCACCCGGGATCCAAACCGGCGAACCCCAGGCTGCCAAAGCAGAACGTGCAAACTTAACCACTGCTCCAGTTTTCTTTTTTTATCTTTTTTATTTTATTGAGGTCATAATAGTTTATAACACTGTGAAGTTTCAGTTGTGCATTATTATTTTTCAGTCACCATATGTTGCCTGCAGCCGCAAAGGGCAAGGAATGACAGGTACCGCCAAGGCTATTTGGTTGTTTAAGCAATCAAAGTTTTTGGATAAAGGGAAACAGAACAAGGAGTGGGCATAAGGGAGAACAACAAATCGGTACTTACAACATCCGCACCACAATCAGCTGGGGAAGTCCCAATAGTTTGTACGGCGGGTGGGAGTGCCGATTGTCCGGGTCTGAGGCAAAGTGTCCTTTCCTCAGTGAGACTCCCAATTGTTCTATGCCTGTGACTCCCTTTTACCCTAAGGTTTCTCTGGGTTCTGACTCAGGGTTTTAGACATTTGGATATTTTGAGTTATTTCTTCTTGTTCCCACAGATGGGGTGCTTCTATCTTTTTCGTGCCCATGGATAGGATGTTTCTAAAGTCCTGTCAGGTGCCCGTCAGGGTGGCCAGCCCAGACAAGGAACATGACACAGGACACATTCTTTGTAACTTGTGCCTTAGAGTCAGGGCCAAAGTGGCCATCTTTGGCCCTGAGCCCAGACACATTCCTTTGTGTAGGGCCCAGGCCCAGTATCCTTGGAAGGTGGGGAGGTCAATGAACTCTGTGCACCTTATAAATGGTGCCTCTTCACCCCTTGTGCCCACACCCTAACCCCCTTCCCCCCTGGTAACCACTAAACTGTTTTCTTTGTCCATGTGTTAGTTTTTCTTCCACATATGAGTGAAATCATATGGTGTTTGTCTTTCTCTATCTGGCCTATTTTGCTTAGCATATTACCCTCCAGGTCCATCCATGTTGTAGTGAATGGGACAATTTTGTCTTTTTATGGCTGAGTAGTATTCCGTTGTATATATACCACATCTTTATCCATTCATCAGTCGGTGGACTCTTGGGTTGCTTCCACATCTTGGCTATTGTGAATAATGCTGCAGTGAACATAGGGGTGCATATATCTTTACACATTCATGTTTTCATGATCTTTGGATAAATATTCAGTAGTGGAATAGGTGGGTGGTATGGTTATTTCTATTTTTAACTTTTTGAGGAATCTCCATACTGTTTTCCATAGTGGCTACACCAGTTTGCATTCCCACCAGCAGTGGATGAGGCTTCCCTTTTCTCCACATCCTCTGCAACATTTTTTGGTTTTTTCTCTTGGTAATTATAGCCATTTTAACAGGTAAAAGGTGATATCTCATTGTATTTTTGATTTGCATTTCCCTAATAATTAGTGATGTTGAACATCTTTTCATGTGCCTGTTGGCC
>NW_025793043.1:0-1848 GCF_021613505.1 Equus quagga | reverse complement strand
TACTCTTCCTAAAAAAAAAAAAAATTTCTGTTCTTCTATTATGATGTCTTTCCTTCTTGCCTCTTCCATTGTCTCAGGCTTTAGATGAGTTTAAAATTAAGAACACAAATTTGAGTCTTTATTATCCATGTTTAAGTTAAAAGACTGTTAAACCTCTACCACAAGGATCACTTCACCTTGAATTCTTTAGAAAATGAAAAATTCTGTGGGGAAAAAACTAATATTTTTAACTCCTTTAGTTTTACACAGATTTAGATGTCTGAAGTTAGTATAGAATATTTTTTTGTAGTTCAATAGATAATTATTAGGATTCACATAAATTTTAAAAACACATTTAGCATGCTCTAGTTCGTGGAATTACCTGTGTATGTTGACCAACTAAATATACACCATCTTTTAAAACAATTCTGTTTGTAAATTGACACCACCACTTTATGACTGACACACTTGATTATGTTCAAAAGTTTATTAGTGGCATAAAACTCAGCTAGTTTAGAATAGTTCTGAGTCTCAAAATTAAAGTGTACTATTTTAGCCTCGACTTTATCCTAATTTGGAGAATGGGTATATATCACCAAACTGCTTAATTTTCTGATTCTGAGACCAAATACCTAATAGCCCCTGCGTAGAATGTGATACATGCTCAAACACCAGCTAGAGGCCACTTAGCTCTGGATCACAAGAACACTCAGAAGTTTTAAATCACCCGAAACTTAATTCTAATTTTCCTAAATTCTGTTTGTTAAGTGAAGTTTCCTGTTACCAGGAGAGTAAATTGTTTAGTTATCTCAGTCATACAAAAATTGAAGAAACACAACCTTTGTTAAACCTGGCTAATTGTTGGGTCTCCTTGTGTTTATCACTACAGTCTGCCTACGTCACAGGTAATCCTGTCATCATTGATGGAGGCTGGAGCTTGTGATTCAGGATCTCCTTGCTGGGAAGGCAGGCCCTTCGTATACACTGTAAACCCGGCTATGAAGAAAACTCACTCATCATCTCTTTCCTATTAATGGAATATTAATGAAAACAAGCCCTTTTTAAGGATGTCATTGTTCACAAGAATTTGATTCTTTAAATATATTAATCTCTTTTGAAATCACTGTAGCTTAATAACATCACTGCAAAAGAATAGTTTTTAAAATAAGCCTCAATTTGTAAGCATATAAAATTAAAATATGAAGGAAAAAAGTAAGTTTTTTAAAAGAAAAGCGTATTCATTTCTATTTCCCAATATTCAGATGTTTTTGTTCAGGTCTGCATTGGTCTGTATGTGGATACTAATTTAAAATTTTTACACCGTTATAAATCAACAGCAAAGGTAGGAAGGAGTTTGGCTTCACTAACTTATGTTAAAAGAACTATAGACTATTCAGAACTATATGTTGGTCGGTTATATAAAATAAAAATAATCATCAGGTGTTTATACTTAATGGATGTTATCACTTGTAATTAAGTACTATTTTCTTAGTCTAACTAAAAGATCTTTATTAAAATAAACAATGACATTTGACATGAGCCTAAGAAACATAATAGTTAACTAACGCAGTGATGCAGGCTTGGCGAGCCGAGGAGTCAAAAGAAAGATTTCTTGGACTCTCGAGGTCTGGCAGTAGTGCTCTTTTATTAAGAGAATAGCATGGAGTAGCATGGGGACAGGACCCATGGACAGTGAAGAGCTGCAGGCATGGGGACAGGACCCAGGGGCGGTGAAGAGCTGCAGCATGGGGACAGGACCCATGGGCGGTGAAGAGCTGCAGCATGGGGACAGGACCCAGGGGCGGTGAAGGGCTGCAATGGGTTGAGGGTAGGGCTAAATTTATAAGGCATAGGTATGTGAGTTATTTC
>NW_025793042.1:0-2601 GCF_021613505.1 Equus quagga | reverse complement strand
ATCAAGAAAATGAAAAAACAACCCACAGAATTCAGGAAAATATATCTTATAAGAGACTTGTATCTAGAATATAACAAGAACTCTTACAACTCAACAATAAAAAAGAGAAACAGCACAATTAAAAATGGGCAAAGTGTCTGAACAGACATTTCTCCAAAGAAGATATACAAATGGACAGTAAGACGTGAAAAGATAGTCAACATCATTAGTCATCAGAGAAATGAAAATCAAAACCATGAGATATCACTTAACACCTACTAGGATGGCTAAAATCAAAAAGTCAGATAATAACCATTATTGGGGATTCAGAAAAATCCAGAAAGTACTCTGGCATTGCTACCACCATCTTCCTAGAATTCCCATAGGAGAGCTTTGTAAAATACCATTTTTTATATGAATTTCAAATATTGTCTCCCGTTTACACTTGTCTTTTGTTATCTGAGCTTCTTGGATGGGTGTCTTGGAGATGAGGAGGTGGGGGAATTTGGAGGGTGACCTGTGTTTTGTGTGAGCTGGCGGCAGCACTTCCTCATCCCCCACGGAATGCCTCCATCTCCTACTGTAGCAGTCTCAAGGCTCTATAGAATGATGGGACTTTCTCAGGCTGATACTGATATTTTCTCCCGGGCTTCTTCAACAGTGCGATTTCATTTCACTTATTGCTCAGAAAACATTGCTATGGTAACCTATTCTGGCGTGTAAAGCAGTTACTTAGAGTTGAGGAAAGAGAAGGTGGACTAAAAAGCTGAACGCTCCAGCCATTCAGTCGCCATTTATTACCCAAAGGCCCTTGAGGGAATGAAGGGAAACAAGCACACGGAGGCTCATTGCCGCTCTCTGTCCATTACAGCTGAGGAAGGGGTTGATCCAGCTGCTGATCAGAGGACAGTTCTCTAAGGCAGGGGAAGGTGGTGGATTGAATTCCTTGTCACATTGGGGTTTGCAGAATAGTCTGTAATGAGCTTTCCAGATGTCTAATTTGAGGTCAAAACATAGCTTGTTTTAAACTTTCTTAAACTCCTTTGGGGTTCCATGAATATTTAGAAGTCAGTTTCCATAGCTGTGGAACTCTGTCCCAAGGTTGAACACAGAAATCCAGTCTTTCATAGCTTTTCTCTTCCAAGTGGTTGTCAAGAATCCTGAGAAATGTGCAAATAAGTGCCTCAGCTTGAGATGGGGAAAGATGACAGATAGCTTCCTATTACCACTGTAAAGAATTACCACAAACTCAGTGACGTAAAACTACACAAATTTATTATCTCACAGTAATCAGACGTCCAAACTGGGTCTCCCTGAACTAAAATCAAAGTGTCAGCAGAGCCTTTGGAGGCTTGAGGGGAGAAGCTGTTCCCCTGCCTTTTCCAGCCTCTCAAGTCTGCCTGTGTTCCCTGGCTCATAGCCCCTTCCTCCATCTTCAAAGCCAGCTGGGTGGTATCTCCAAAGCTCTCTCTGCCTCTCTGACCTCTGCTTCTGCTGTCACATCACCTTCTCTGACTCTGACCCTCTCGCCTCCCTCTACAAGAGCCCTGCGATTACACTGGGCCCACGTGGATCATCCAGGGTAGCTTCCCATTTCACTCACTCCATCACATCGGCAAACGTAAGGTAACATATTCGTGGTTTCTGGGGATCAGGATGTGGACATCTTTGAGGGGCCATTATTCTGCCTGCCACAGACTCCAACACATCCCAGGTATGCCATCTTAACCAGAACCCGGTCTTTTCACATGGGTTCCTGTGAAGCTGGAGGCCTTTCAGGCTCTGGTGCCAGGAGAGTAGGATGCTACCTTACACCTTACAGCTGAAGCTGCCCAGGGATGCTCTTAAGAAACAAACACTTAAGTATTACTTAGAGCAGGGAAGAGGTCCGACAGGAAAGTGTCATACTCCAGTTCAGTGACTCACCTGCCAGTCCTCTCTGAGACTTTGCTTCATCAACGACTCTCATTTTTTCTTTTCCATCTTCCATTTCTTCTTTTACCCAGGGATATGCCTAAGTCTCTTCTATCCTAAAAAAGCAAACAACACTCCCTTGCCAGCACATGACAGCAGCCCTTGGCCTAGACAAGGTGGCAGTTTAAGAAGCATTTTTTTAACAGAAAATCAGTGTTCATTGCACGGGACACCATGTGGCTGCTGCACAGGAGTCTTGACCACATTTGTCTTTGTATCATTGAACAAACATCCAATGTTCTGAGTGGGAGCATCCATATGGCAGAACCTGGATCCCAGGCCCATGACTTGGCATCCAGGGAAAAGGAAGAAAGAAGATCCTTCCGTTTTGGATCCTGCATGGGAGGTAGGGCACAGCCATTGCCCCAGAACTATATTTTGTAGGGACGTTCTCCCCGCCCCATGCCCGTATCAGTTAGGATCGGGTCTGGCTGCATGTGAGACACACTCCACCAGAGAGATCACAATGTTTTAAACAAGATAAAGATTTACATCTGTGTCACATAAGTGAAGTCTGGAGGTAAAGAGTCCAGTGCTGACGTGGCGGCTCCATGATCATCAGGGCTTCAAGTTCTTTCTCTCCTGAGCATTACCACGTTTAGCATGGCAGCTTATAGTCCAAGGTGGCTGTGATACTCTAGACATCAT
>NW_025793041.1:0-3803 GCF_021613505.1 Equus quagga | reverse complement strand
TGAATTTAGTTGACAGTTGTCCAATAAGCTGTCCATGAGGTACAGCCTTAGGATTTATTGTGTAGAACAACTCAATGATATATATTTATTAAGCAACAATGATGTAGCCAAAACCATGGTCTCCAGACTTCAAAGTATGAATGGGAAGGTTGAGAGTGGCCAGGCAGTTGATCTGGACCATCTAGATAGAGATCTTTTCAAAGCTGTCCTTCACTCCTCCTTGCTACCATTCTACGCTGCCTTTCATTTGCTCTAGTGACGACGCTACGAGAACAAAATACTGCCCAGAGTGAAACAAATGCCAGCATTTCTCTCAATCTTTCTATAGTACTTGGGGAAAAAAAAAACCACTAGAAATATTTCTACCAACCTACAAATTGACTTCGTATGTCACTATAACTTCGTGTGTGGGGTTTTTTTCCCTATCAAAATGACAGGGTTACCATAAGAGAAAATTCAACCCGTATACAATATTATAAAACAAATTATCCAAAATCTGACTTATACATGTAAGTGTATATATGTATGGAAATATTTTTTTTAATTGTTCAGTTTGCTTACTTGAATTTGGCAGAGAAAAAGAAATAGTATTTGAAATAAAAAAACAAATGAACCTTAAGTGAATTTTTCCTTCAAAAAACTAATTCCTGTAAGTTTACTATATGAATAAGAAAACAATATTAAGTGGTTAGAATCACTCTGTGATTTAACTATATCTTTCATCTTTAGAAAAAACTGAAAAATAATCTATTCTCTACTTTGAAAATTCTTACACTTTCTTCTACTTCTCTACCCCACATCTTCCAGTATTTGGAGTTACAGGATTTCAAAGTGTTAGAGTTTATCAAATTTACCATCTGTTCTGCAACCACAATTCCCCACATGTTCAGTCATAGTAAAACTTTTACTGGATTTATTTACCGCCAGTTCTTTAATTATGCATTTGTCGTCTTTATTTTTCTTGGCCTCTTGGTTTGCTGGATTTCATCTTTTTTTTTCTGGAAGTATTCGTGGGTACTCTATTTCTAGAGCTCCATCACGTTTGAGATGTCTGCCTATTGTCTTTATATTTGACTGACCAGTCAATGAGTAGATTATTCCAGGGTGAGACTCTTTTCTCCTTTCAGACGTTTACGTCCATAACTCCCGTCATTGGATGTGGTTGGAGAGAAGTCTACAGACAGGCTGATTTCTCTTCTTGTTAGTGATTTGCTTTCTCTGCCTGTGCACTTAAAGAACCTTGTCCTTTATTTGTGAAGTTTGATAACTTACCTGGTGTATATCCCGGTGTTGCTCATTACCAATATATTTTTTCTTTTCTGTTGTATCACATGCTCTTTTGATATATTCACTAAATTCATTTCAGGGAAAAATTTCCTACAAAATACACAAACATAGGTCCTTGTTCCCCACCATCTTTTTTTTTTCTAATTGCTTTAATCTTTGTCCTTTTTCTCTGCACACATTGTGTTCATCTCAGCCTTTATCCACAACATAATTTACATTTTCAGACATGCCAGTCTTTTAAAAATTTTCTTCTTTATTACTTCTCTGATAGAGTTTCTCTGAACATTTCCTTATCTTTGCAATCTCACTTTTAGTGTAATTCTGTTATAATCAAGTCATCTTTGATGTTTTTCAAAATTTGTAAATCTTTTTTTGCAATCTTATTATTTTAAAGTTCTTCTAAAATTTTAAGCCCTTGCTTAAATGTACTTCCTTCCTCGGGCTAGGTTTTTCCTCCAAACTGAGTCTTCCGTCTATATTTTGCAGATTATACTTCCCTGCTCCCTTCCTTTCCTTCTTCCAAGTTCCTCCTTCTCTACTTCTCCTCATTAGTATTTTCTTTTCCTCCTCTTTTCCTCCCTCCCTCACCAGCCCCTACCAAATCCCATTTTTCATCTTTACATGCAGCTCTAGCATGTCTGTGTGCTTGTCATGTTATAGCTTTTCTTCTCATCAAACTTTACTAAGAACATCTCCAGATCTTCCATTTTCCCTGAGAGAGTCTGGGTAAATTTTCTGTAATTACTTTTTACCTTTTTGTTTTTAGGATCAATTTGTCTTTGGCCATTTGAGTGCTCACCCACTCTCTACAGTATGTGTATATCCTTTTCTCTTTATCTGGAGGACCCTACTTTAAGACAGATGTACACATAAAGCTTAGGCGCTAACTATCTACGTTCCTATTGCTCCTTAGGACACTTTGTCTTTGTCTTTGGTAATGAGTTCCTTAAAGCTAGGAATATTTTCTATTTTGTTCTCCATAGTGCCTATTATAGCACTGGGTCCCTAAGAAAGGAGGTCTATAAATTCAAGATGGTTTGTTTTAAAAACTTGATGTTCCTCATGGAAATCGTCCTTTTTATTTTAGACTTGTAACTGAAAGCTGAAAGACAGAGAAAACAAACACTGTAGAGTTTGAAGGAGTGGGCTGATATGACAAGATAAACCTGTCTATTTTCTCTCTTCACGCAATCTTTATGGATGCTGATGTTTTGATCCTGAAGAATTATTAGGAATATGTTGTTTGAAAAAGATGAATACATGGTGTGTTCCTCATGGAGGAAATAGCACATGTGAAATCAGGATAGTAAAATAGAGCCAATTGTGAAAACTAGATGCCAAGAAAAATATTTCTCAGACTGGCTTGGCAACCACTTGTACCAGAATCTCCCAGAAAGCATGTTAAAAATGCAGATTTGGGGGGCCCCATCTTAGATCTATTCAGTCATAATAGCAGGGCATGCAGAAAAGCCAACCAACAAACAAAATATCAGGAGATTCAGATGAGAGTGGTTCTTACATATGCTCAAGTTTGGGCACCACTACAATCGAATTCTGAGATTGTGTAGAACATCTTGGAGGACGCCAGATCATGGAGAGCTTAGTTCAGTGTGGTAAGAAACGTTCTCCGCGTCCTGTGGGCTACAGAAACCCATGGAGGGGTTTCAACAGATAGGGCTTCTCCTCTAATTTGCCTTTTGAAGGATCACTAAGCAGAATGTGCAGAGGAGGGCTAGAGGCTTCGCTTAGGCTTTTGGTCCTCTTGATATTTGTTTCCTTCTATTTTTTTTTTTTTTCTATATTTAAAAAATATAGAGGCTGGCCTGGTGGTATTGTGGTTAAGTTCACATGCTCCACTTCAGCAGCCTGGGGTTTGTAGGTTCAGATCCTGGGCGTAGACCCATGCACTGCTCATCAAGTTATGCTGCGGCAGTGTCCCACATAAAAATAGTGGAAGATTGGACAGATGTTAGCTCAGGGCCAACCTTCCTGACCAAAAAAAAAAAAAAAAAAAAAAAGG
Source organism: Equus quagga (assembly GCF_021613505.1). Classification (NCBI taxonomy): domain Eukaryota; kingdom Metazoa; phylum Chordata; class Mammalia; order Perissodactyla; family Equidae; genus Equus; species Equus quagga. Next base: position 496 of record NW_025793041.1, on the reverse strand, counting down.
CATAATATCAAATATCTGTGCAATATGTACTTTATAATAAAATATTTTGAAAAATTCATCAAATTATCCTAATTTCAAATGGCATAAAGGACATGGGACAAGAAATGAATGTGCTTGAATGGGCTAGTAGTAGAAAGCAGAATCTCAGGCAAGACAAAGAATAATAATCAAGGATAATTCCTAAGCTAGTTTAATATCATAAGAACTATGAGAGAAGATTCATCTTGTATGTGAAGAGATATTTAAGGATTTGTATATGTGAAAAAGAAAGTCAGAAGTTACAGAATAGGAACAAAGGATTGCCAAATTAAAGTCAAGAAATCTTCTAAAATTTAGTAGCCAACATGAGATGGGGATTATACAAAATAAATAAATAAATAAAAACCCTTACGAGCTCCCACAGAGCTAATACTCCTTTTACTAAGGAAGAGTTCACCCACTTTCTTCAGAGACTAATTGTATTTGTTTCTGACCAAGCTGAAGATAAGTTCGTCAA
>NW_025793040.1:0-35433 GCF_021613505.1 Equus quagga | reverse complement strand
GTGTGTGGGGACAAGACCCACAGGCAGTCAGAGCTCCTGCTGCTGCCCCGAGTTGAGGGTTAGGGATAATTTTATAAGGCATGGGTACGTGACTTATTTTTACTGGAAAAAAAAGAAAAGATGATGTAAAAAGTCATTAAATGATTTCAGTGCAGATGGGGTCTGGTTATTGTGCGGTCATATAACTTTAGATACAAATCTGGCCATATAGATCGGCATGTAGGTGAGGATGCCCTGGGCTTCGCTCCCTGGGGCGGTCCTAATTCATACCATAAAAAAAGTCCACTGGGTCGTATAGTTTGGCATGTAGGCCAGGTCACCTTGGGCTTCTCTAGCTGGGGCAGCCTTAATCCACATCAGGCACCACCAGAATGCTGATGTATTAATTTGTGGTAAGTGGCACACTTGCTAAATGGGCTGGATGGTCCTGTTAGCCTGTGCAGTGTGTCCTCTCGCAAAGACAGGCCACATGGGAAACTACGCTGTCACTGGGCTGCCTGGGGAGCCCTGAGTCAGGACAGGTGAGTAGATGCTGCTGGTGGGGATGCTGATGGTTTTCTAGTCTGAGCTCTTCATCTCCATTGTGGGATGTACCTGCCTGGGGCAGGGGATTCTCCTGCCCGCCTGACAGAACTGCATTAGTCTCTGTCGCTCACCTCTCTTTATGCTCCATTTCTTATTAACCCTCCCTGGATTGACATATTTTCTTTGGTCACGTTCATTTGTGAGATGAAGTCTTGCCTTTGTTTCTGATCTTGAATCTCTGTATTTCTCCTGTGATGCAGATATGTGATGTTTCATTTAATCTCCAATGCCCCCTACCTCAAAAACACCCCCAAAAAACCCACCCACATATATTTCTCTCATTTCCCAGCTGTGGTGGAGGGAGTGGAGGGAGAGGACACCCCCTCAACACACCGCACACCACCAGCTGAACCACCAAACCGCTTTAGCAAACAGACTCAGAAAGAAAAGCCGTGAACTGAGCCATGGGATTCCGCAGCTCTCAGGGCCCAATCTTCACATGACTTATCACAAGCCTTTAGGTGAGATCCTCTCATATTTACAACATCAAAACCACAATAACAACTAGATAAAGCTCTGAGAGAATGTAATATAATTAATATCTATTCCATTTAAAAATCTTCATGAAATGGACATTTTCTAGAAAAACATGGATTGCTAAAATTGATCTACATGTGTGTGTAAAGCTCAAAAAATCAGTACAGACAATATTGTAAAACTTATATAAGTATTTTCTCCTTAAGGGCACAGGAGCCACATGGTATTGCAGGCGGATTCCTTCAAATCTTAAAAAACAAATCTTTGTGCTAACAAATATGTTTTAAAACTTGGCAGAATATAGAAAGTATCCATTTATGATTTAGAAAACTCGACAAAACACAAGACAAGAAAGAAGGTCCCAAGGCAGTTGTCTGGCTGCTCGGGCACCTCTCTCTTCCCTTCTTCTGCTGGAAACCCTTCTTGTGAGCTGAACTCCCGGCTTCCCAAGGAGCTCAAGGAGAGAGGCCTTTTGCCAGCAACATCCACAATAATGGGGGGAACAGAGCTCTAGTCCCCATTGGGTCAGAAACGGAGCAGAGGGAGAGGCTTCTGGGTGATGAGTCCTGGGACTGGCCGCGCTGCCTGCGTTCGGCTGGCTCAGTGCGGGCCCTCCACTCCACCTGGTGGTTCTGGGAAACTGGGACGTTGGGGTTTGCAATAATCCTGTGTGCTTTTGCCACAGAGAGTTTCCTAGAATCTAAGAATGTCCACGTTGGAAGCGAACTCACTGTGGAGTCCTGCTCCATCCTCCACTTTCTAACAACCCACCAGGTGACTTTGCCTGTGGTTACATTCCACCAGTGACAGGGACCTCACTGTGTCCCAAAGCATCTATTCCATTTTTGGATCACTCTGAGTATAGAACTCTCTCTTCGAATGTTGAGTCAAAACCTGCTTTTATCTTCAAGTTTCCGTCTTCAGATTGTTTATTGCAGAGATGATTCCTTGTCCACTCAAGGGCCCTTTAAGTGGGATTTAGGGCAGAACGGAGAGAAACATCAGTGCCTGGCATAGCTGTTCTTTGCTCTTCCTAAAAGCCCCGATTCCGCCCATCCCCCATAGTTTCCTGGGTCACATGCCACCTTTACTGTCTCTGATTCATGTCACCTGGTATTGTCCCAAGGGCTGGAGATGTTGGATATCACATTTCCTGGGGGTGGTGAGCACCACCCTACCCCACCCCCAATCTCCTGGGAAAGGAGTGTCTCAGGAGCTGGGCACACTCACCCTGCTGGGCACTTTCTTGATCAACAAACTTCCCCAGTGCCGTTGGTGGCAGTGTTCTGGTCCACATAGTTGCCGACCACACAGGTGATGCTGATATTGGCCTGGCTCAGGGGCAGCCTCACAGCCGGGGCTCAGGTGCAGGGCGCTGGTCCTGGTGTCCTTGGCTTTCCTCTTACATTTATAAATGAGCCAAGCAGCTCTGTGGGCATCAGGCTTCAATTTAGGGTGAGGACAGGGAGCTGGCTTCTATGCTGGGGAACCCCTAAATGTCAGAATGAGGTGGGCTTTCCTGAAGCTCCTGTGCTCACACAAGCTGCCCGAGTTCTCTCCAGACAGTGTATTCAGAGTTTCTTGGCTTTGGTTTTGGTTTTAGAAGAGCTCTCCTTTGTTAATGTCTGAGAAGGAAATGCCTGGCTCCATGACGGTCCATGCCCGGAGCTGGACAGAGGGTTGGGGGTTGACTATTCCATGCACAGACCTCCCAGTATTCTCCCTGTTTCAGCCGCATTCTCACCCCACCCTCCATCCTACCTGGGCCTGTGAGTTCAGAGCCCCTGTGGGTTCCTCTGGGCGTACATCTCCATCCCCTGCTGAGCCCCTAAGTGTGTGTCCCAGGTCAGTGGTTCTCAAACATGGCTGCACATTGGGCTCACCGGGGCCGTTGAAAAAATACTGTTCCTGCGAACTAGCCCAGAGATTCTGATGTCATTGGTCTGGGGTCTGGCTCTGCCCTGCTAGGCTGCCCTCTTTCTTCTCGCTCTGAAACTCCAGGAGTCTCTGGTCTGCCGACTAGTTATTCCTGTCTCTCTTTGATGCTGTGATTTGTACACTTAATCAAAATAGATTTAGTATGGTTTTAATGTTCTCTGGAAGGGGAGGAAACACATGCATCTACCTTGTTCATGAACATCTTGCACAAGAAGTGCAAACCTAATTTCCATGACCGTGTCCAACTTATTCTCCAGCCCCTCCTTCTCTGTGCTCTATAACTTAGCAGATACAAACCAACCAGCAAACTCCAAACGCATTCCCTTTCATCTGTCCACACGCTGCTCCTTCCCGCATCTGTAACATCACTCGTGCTGCCCCCCTGGTGATTTCCAGGCTCAGAGATAAGCTGTGGTTGGTTTTGAATCAGCGCTCAGGGGTGCCAGGGCCCTGGGTCAGACTCTGCCACCTCCTGACCTCTCCTCTGCTCTGAGATGGCTCCAACAGTTTCAAGCACCACATTCTCACACAGCCACTTTCAGAGGCAGGAGCCAGGGGCAGTGTGGGGTGGGAGCTTCTCCTCAGCCTCCTTCCTCTTGTCAGGGTGGAAGTCATTCTCAGGAGCCCCCTAGTAAACTTTTCTTACATATACTTGGCCAGAACAGGGTAACACACCCACCGTGAGGTCAGGAGAATCCCCCCACCCCACCCCTGATACCCGCTCTCTCTCTTGACAGCTGAACCAAGCAGGGTTCTGTTGGTGAGAAGAGGGGTGGCTTGAGGGAGGAAGTGGATGGTGTTGGTCATGGTAGTTTTTCCTCTCCATTCCTTCTGTCTCTTCTTGGAGGACACCAGTTATCCACACGTTTGATCTCCATTGTCAGTCCATATTGCTTCTTCTTTGCTCTAATTGCTTCCCTCTTATTTTTTACATTATTTTCTTATCCTGTCTTCCACGTCATTGATATGGTTCCCTGTAGTGCTGATTTTAGTCTCTGCATTTTTAAATCTGCAAAAGAATTACTTTTCCCTTTGATTATTGTCTTTGCCCCTCCCCCAATCATATTCTGATATCTTAGTTCATCTTTCATCTCTGGTTTCATCAGTCTTTTGCAAATATTGTTCCTTTCCTTTATTTCTGAGGACAAATTATCTCTTGGGGACTCATGTTGTTTTTTTTTTTTTTCTTCTGCTTTTTCATCTTTGATTGAGGTCTTCCTGTTTATTTTGTTGTTCACCTCAGGAAACATGTTTGTTTAGATTCCTTTTGACTTTGCTTTGTATCAGGACACTGAACTCTCAGCACAGGAGATAGAGAACTAGATATAATGGCTGTATTCTCTGTTTGGTCACAGTGGCCTGGGCAGCATAGGAAGAGAGCAGGAACTTTGGGCCATAGGAATTCGAGAACCCCGTCTGCTCCATCCGCTCCAGTTCTGTGAAAACCACATGGAGACAGTCTTCACTGAGTGGAGTATTCCTGTTCCTTGAGGAATGCCCTGTGGGATTCCATTCCTTTTCCCCTCCTCCCATCAGCGTGGGCCAGCCATGTGGCGTAACATCCTTGTGGCTCCTGGGCTTCCCCCAACCCTGCCCCTCTTGCTCTTTTGTCTGCTGTCTTTCCTGTCTGGGTCCGTTGCTCCTAGAATGGTGTTTCCCAAACTGGTGTGCCCGGTAGTCTCAGGGGCTTGCAAGAGCTCCTTTAGAATGTGTATATTTCATACTTTCATTTTGATAATAATCTGAACATTAACACATGCATGTTCTGGATCCTGCAGTGACCACCCTATTACAGGCATTTTCAGGGCTCTGCTTACTTTCGTGTTAAAGCATCTTTGCAGGTGGACCAGATGACGACACAGACTGTGGTTCTGATGGGGACTGTCCAGTGCATTGTTCATGTAGAGGAGACAGTTGGGAGGATCAGCCATCAGGCAGGGAGGGCAGAATGACAGTAATAACATGCACTGAACACTGGTGACACGAGTGCTGCTGTGAGGGCTGTGAGTGTGTTAACTCATTGACTCTTCCAACAAGTCTAGGAGGGAGGCCCTTGACTACTCCACTTTGTTTTTTTTTGGTGAGAATGGTTGGCTCTGAGCTAGCATCTGTTGCCAATCTTCCTGTTTTTGTTGAGGAAGGTTGCTGCTGAGCTAACATCTGTGCCAGTCTTCCTCCATTTTGTATGTGGGACACTGCCACAGCACAGCTGGATGAGCAGTGTGTGAGTCTGTGCCTGAGATCTGAACCTGTGAACCCTGGGCCACTGAAGCAGAGTGTGCAAACTTAACTACTATGCTGCTTGGCCAGCCCCTGCTTACTCCACTTTTTTTTTTTTTAAAGATTTTATTTTTTTCATTTTTCTCCCCAAAGCCCCCCAGTACATAGTTGTATATTCTTCATTGCGGGTCCCTCCAGCCATAACACGTGGGACGCCACCTCAGCGTGGTTCAGTGAACAGTGCCATGTCTGCGCCCAGGATCCCAACCAATGAAACACTGGGCCACCTGCAGCGGAGCGCGAACTTAACCACTTGGCCACGGGGCCAGCCCTGATTCCTCCACTTTTATACATGGGGAGACTGAGGCTCTGAGAGGTCACGACCCTGCTCAAGAGTAAACAGCCAGTAAGTGGAGTGAGGGCTTAACCCAGGCAGCTTGGCCCCAAAGCCAAATTTCTTAGCTGTTAAGCAGTAAGGCTCACATTAACCTGACCAAAGGTCAATTTATCTAAAACTGGTTTGCTGAAAAACAGTTTATAGAAGAAATTGTTTCCTAAACGAGCAAATCACTGAATGATCAATTTGCTGAATTTGCTAACTTGATAAAGTCTGTACTTCTATCAATTATTGATAAACTTTGTAACAATGTGAATTGAATGGATCAAGAGGGCCTACGAGAACCCTGGGGAGCAAACACTCCAGGGTTCTGGCTTCAGATTGCCTCCCTGACCCTCAGTCTCCTCCTCGCTCTGCCTGTCAGTCTCCTCACCTCTCTGCCCCCCATCACCCCCTTTCAGGAATCACCAATTCAGGCTGTCCTGTGAGCTGAGTAGAGAAAAATCAAACATTGTTTTAGGTGCTTTAAGGAGGAAATAGTGAAAACCTGTCAATGAAAATGACAGAAATCTTCAAAAGCTGTTAAACCAGACTATCCAATACGAATTGCTTTAAGCTTTATACACAGTTAAAAGAAAGAAGTTTCTGGTAAATGGATAGATTTGATCACTTTGATGGCTTGATCATTCACTGAATTGGCCTCTAATTGACCCACAGCTCTTCTCACACAGGCACGTCAAGCTCCAAAGTTCCTGCTCTGTAGCGGTCAGGGGCGTATCTGCCCTGCACGCAGAGGTGTGAGATTCCGTCTTTGTAGTAACAACTTTCCAAAGTTCATTCACGGTAATGTAGTCAATACCCGCTAGGGTAGCAAATATCCAAAGAAGAATTTTTTTCCATCTAGTGTTTCAATAGTAAGTAGATAGATATGTATTGAGTGAGGATTTCCATAATGCTGTAACGTTAATTTTTTTTCAGGTGAATCAAACAATTCATAGTTCTCTCAATTGTCACCTGGCAGAGTTTTGGTTAAGAACGAAGTTGACCGTCTTGAACTGGTAAACAAAGACTTTAATCAAGCGTTGTCCAATAAATGTACATAAACTGGCAGTCTTTGTGTTAAAGTTAAAAAAAATGAATTAAATACATAACCTGATGTGAACCTACAGTTTTTTCCTATAATCCCAACATTAATCATTTAGTTTCAGCAAAACAAGAACACCCATCACATTAAAGTCATAGGTTTGAATATTAGTTTGAATGACAATTGCTTTACTGTTTGCTTTGTTTTTATTTACTTTATACACTTTTTTGGGTTATAGTATAAAAGCTCTAAGCACAAGTCATGTACATATAGTTTGATGTTTATACATCTTTAAGGCAATTTATAATAAAAATAATTTAAATGAACACTGGGTAATTAGAATTCTTTTCTTTAAAAGGAATCTGTTTTGGAGTATAAAGCAAATTTTTATTGAATTATTACAAGAAATGAGGATAAAAAGGGATCTTTAATAAGTATCACACAAATACCAAATAGACAAAGTGAAGCATAAAAAAGATACAGGAGAATTTCATTTATGAAGAATGATACAAAAATCCAAAATAAAAATATTATCAAACAGATTCACATTAAAAGAATAATACATCAGCTGGGATTTATTCCAGTAATGCAAAAATAGCTCAGTATTAGGAAATGTGTTATTGTGTTATTAATGGATGAAAAAGAAAAACCATACAAAATTTGCACAGATGAAACTAGAAAAGATAAAATTTAACATTTTATTCTCAGTAAAACTCTGGATAAAGTAGGAATAAATACATAGTTTGTTAACATGATAAAACATATATGCCTTAACCAAATAACAACATCATGCTTAATGGAGAAGCACTAGAAGCATTTATATTAAAGTTAGGAACAATACAAGGACATCTTTATCAGTATTATTTATCATGGCTTTGGAGGTATCAGCCAATGAAGTTAGACAACAGAAGGAAATGAGGCATAAAAATTGGAAAGAAAGAAGCAAAAATTGTAACTATTTGTTGATAATACGGTTATTTACTCAGATATTCAAAGGGATCAAATGAAAAACTATTACAAACAGTAGAGAAATTTAGAATGTGACAATTAATATATGTTATGTGTGCATTATTTTAAGCAGCTAGTCAGAAGATCTAATGGGAACAAGAGCCTATTTACAATAGCAACAGGATGCTGAAACAGTATCATTTCAACAAGACCTGCCTTTTGACTTTTATACTGCATGCATGTATTACGTGATAAAAATAAAAGGGTCTGTGTGATACCGACCCTGATTTCAGTTTCCCCACATTAAACCCAGCATATATGGGGTTAAAATCAAAACACTCATTCCCTGCTTACTCTCTGGCTTCCTGGCTCCAGAATCCACTATTCTCCATGGAGACAGACACTGTCAAGGACAAGCACCTGGACTATCTTCTCCCGCAAAGAGATACAGGCTGGTGGGAAAGCTGCTGACCAGCAAGGTCATGAGCTCCCTCCTCTTTGCAAGTAGTCTCAAGGCCAAAGACAGGCTGGTGGGAAAGCTCCGACCAGCAAGGCCATATGCTCCCCCTCCCCTACCTAAAACCCCAAATAAAAACTCTTCCTTTTAGCTTTTCAGGGAGTTTGGGATTTGAACGTTAGCTGCCCTCTCTCCTTGCTCAGTGCTCTGTAAAAATAAAATTCCTACTTTCTTCCACCACATCCAGTGTCAGAGATTGGCTTGCTGCGCAACGGGTGAGTGAACTCACTTCAGGTTCGGTAACATGTGCATTACTTGAATTTGAGAAATCCTGAGCTAGCCCATTTACTGTGCTTAGATTAAGCCTGGTAGGTGATGGAGCTCAAAAAGTGTTTCCCTCCCTTTCTACCACTCCCAGGCACAAGTGACCTGGAATCTTCTATCTGCCAGCCTCTGGCTTTTCCATAGTCAAAGGCTATCCCTTTCTCTATTCTTGGGTACTGGACTGTGCTGTGACATCCTGAAGGTCCTCCACCCAAGACCCATCATTCTCAGAGGCACCAGGACCCTCCCTATTCCAGGAAAGCATCTCTATCCCCTGACCATCTCTATGCAGGTCCCACCTAAACACGGGCGTTCCCTAATGGGGTTAAGTGGGTCACAGGCCAGAAATCTGGCTAACTGCTGAAAGGCTTACCTCTTGTACTTGGATATTCGAGTAGCACCATCACTGCTCACGGTCTGTGAAATGAGAAAACTTTGGTGGGGAACCCAGGGGAGCAGCTGCTGCTGCTCTGCTGTCTCAGTGGGATGGGTCAGAAAGACTTGGGGTCTAGTCCCAGCTCCACCTTAAGGAGGGAGATCTTAGGATCCTGGGGTGAAGGGTGGGGTGGGGGAGATCTTGTCAAGGCCCCTCACTACCCCAGTGTCTTCATGGTCTCGGTGTCACCCTGGTGTTCTGGACTTTTCTGGATCTTCTCGTAGATAGTGTGGATTACTGGAGCACACTCAGGGCTATATGAATGGCAGCTGCCCTTCTCCATGTCTGTCTACAATTCAAGAAGAATTTAGGAGTGGTCTTGGTCAGTTTCTGAGAATTAGGAACAGTGTTATTCAAGCTACATCTCTTCATGTGCTTCTTGTCCTCAACCAGGTAGTTCTGGCTCTCCATCCTGACAACTCCCCAGAATACGGCTTCGGTGCGGAACTCTCCCTTGAACACTGCAGAATCTTGCCACTTGCTCTGTCCTAGACCCAGGATGCTAGCCCTCTCTCCGCCCTGCCCACACCCTCCAAGACCCCCACTTCGCTCACTCCTTCATCTCTTTCAGGGTCTCTCTTCTTGGTGAGGTTATCTCAGACAGGCTTGTTAAAATCGCACCCAATCCCTCCATCCCTCTTCTCTGCTTTATTTTCTCCTTAGCACTTACCGTCATCTGACCCTTCATGTTTTGCTTATTTTATTTGTCATTCTCTCTTCCCACAACCTAGAATGTATATTCTATGAGGCCAGGGAATTTTGTTGTTCTGTTGAATCGTGCAGCCCAGATAGAACAATTCTGGGAACACAGTAGACACTCCGTAAATATTTCTTGGACAAATTTGTCAATCACCTTGACTGCTTTCATTGCAAAAGTGCTTTTGAAAAGTTGCAAAGTATCAGATAAATGTAAGGTGTTATTACTGTAATCCTCATTTTATAGAAGAAGAAACTGAGGCCCAGGGAGTAAAGTAACTTTTCTAAGGTCAATCAAGAAGTCAGTATCAGGGCTGGGGTTCTCACTCATTTCTCTGGAATCTGCTCCTTCATGCCACCCCCATCTCTCTTCTGTGCTTGTCTTCCTGTGTCCTGGCAGGGAATTCATTTTCTCCATCAGACCGGGAGTGCTGCAACAACAGGGACTATGGTGGCAGGGACTTCAGGGCCGGGCTGAGTGTCTGGGTCAGATGTGGCCTGATTTGTTTCTCTGTCCCAAAGTCACACATTGCTCACCTCCTGTGCTTCTCTGGTAGGGGGAGTTGGGGTTTGGGCCCAAGGACCTATTTCTTGAGTTCCCTGAGGCCCAAATCAGACAGGTGCATAACTCAGAGGGGCTGATAGGGGAAGTCGCAAGGTGGCAGGTACTCATGCAATTGGGCACAGTGCACAGAGCACTGGACTGAGAGAGAGGACACCCCTGTTCTGCCCTGTGCTTGCGTGGTTCTCTTCCCAAGCCCCAGTGTTCCTTCTGGGCTACACTTTCCCAACTCTAAACTGCTGGGACCAGACCAAGGGATTTCTAAGTTCCCGATGTTCTGTGGCACAATGATCCAGAGTGCTCCCTCTTTAAAGAAATCAAAGGTTGGGAGAGGAGAGGCCTCGGCCACTGGCTAGTCCTGGATGTCCCGACAGCTGCTCTACTTGCTTTTCCCCTGATCACTCTTTAGCCCAGTAGTTCTCAAAGAGTGGGACCAGAAGTGTCAGCATCCTTTGGGAACTTGCTAGAATTGAGCAAATGCTCGGGTCTCCCTAGACCTGCTGAATCAGAAACTCGGGAGTCAGCCCTGCAAACTTTATTCTACCATGCTCTCCAGGGGATTCCAATGTGAGTTCAGTTTGAGAACTACTGCTTCTAGGGAAGTCCCTTGAGTGTCCTCTCCTCCTACAGTTGTCCTGTCTCCAGGTCTTCCCCCTTGGTGGAATCATTCCATTGGTGACCACTGCACCAATTTCCATCTAAGGGCCTGTGGCCACATGAGATGCTCTCCGTGGGGCATGTCATCAGTGGGGGCAACTATGCCTTTACCCAAAGACAGGATCTCAGGCAGGTAGGAGGGAGACAGACTGTGGGGAGGAGATTTCCCAATGTTCCTCAGATCCTTGGGTCTGCCCAACCTCCAGGCCCTGCTGGTCTCCCCTACTTTTGCTTCCTTTGGGTCCTATGCAGATGGCAGGGTCTACCAGACAGCTGTCCATTTACATTGTTCCCTCTCCTGCTCTGCCACCCCTCCTCCCTGGGTGGCAGCAACATCTGATGAGATTGTGGACACTCGGTCGAGGTGTCCTCCTCATCCGTGGTTTCCTCTCATTGCACCTCAGCTCCCAGCATCCTGTGAAGGCCCGGGCACAGCAACCATATCATCCAAAGCAAGGATTGAACCCAGAGCCTGACAAGGAGCAGAGTATCCTGGACTTCCTGTCATTCACAACCTCTGAGTAGATGTTGGTCAACCTGATTTGATTCCTTCAGATCCACCTTAGGATGTCCTAGGAGTCTGATCTTCATGTAGGGGGAGTCGTGGCTGTCAGCCCCACCAGTCTGCAGGTCAGCAGATTCTTCTGTGGGAAGGGCCTGGGGAGCAGCTGCTGAGCCGGGCCCCTCGGGCAGGAGAGCAGACCCACCTGCACACAGCAGACACTCAATGAGGCTGTGTGGAATTGAGGTGATCCCTCATCAGCCCTTGGGTGAGGGCAGCTATTGCTCCCCAGGCTGTAAGCTCAGGTCCCAGACCCCTGCCCTGTCCCTGCCACACATCACCTTCCTTCCTGGGCACGTTCTCAGCTCCCACCCCCAGCAGGCTCTACCCCAGCCTTCCAGGGATGATTCACTGGAGAGGTCCATGAGCCTCTGTCTGCCCATTGTCCTGCCCAGTGCTGCCCCGCTCCCTGGGGTCTCCTCCAGGCCCCCCCATCCTACTGCTCCTCTCAGCGTCTCTCCAGCACCTACCTCTCCCAGTCTCCGTCTTCTTCCTCATCAAGATCCACACTCCAGCGCCCAGGCCCACCATCAGAACCGTGGGACGGATGCCTCTCCAAAGCCATTTGCTCTGAAGCAAACCTGGGGTCAAAGGCTGGTATCAGGTCTGCTTCAGTCAGGCCTGGTGCAGGCAGGGGGAGGAGGTGGGACCACCCTGGCTCAGGACCTGTATCCCAAGTGGACATCCTTGATGCAGCCCTGACAGGTTTCCTCCTTTCTGGTCTCCCTGCAGGCTTCCCACTGTCACTTTAACGTTTCTTCTGCTAGGCTTTATGTCTCTTCTCTGCACAGGCAACTTGGAGGCTCCCACCAGCTGGATGTGCCATTGTTCATCCCCTCAACCTGGCTCTCTTTTCTCCTCTCAGAATCCCAGAAGAGAAATACATCCCAAGAGAGAGAGGGAATGGAAGAATCTGGGGTCACCAGACCTCAGGACATGTTCTGCTCTCTGTTTGGGCTATCTTTCTCATACTCCCACAAGAAAACTCCTATTCATCCTTCAAGGCCCAATTCAGGTGTTACTTTCTCTCTGATGCCTTTCCCAACTCCTGCAGCAGTTACTCAGTTTCTTTCTTTTTTGTGCTTGAACCATATCCTTTGTTTTTGCCTCAACTTTAGCACTTAGCAAGTGGTTTTGTATTTAGAGATGTACTCCTCCTCTTTTTTGAACTACTTTCAAATAATTATTGACATAATATGTGTCATACATTTATTGATAACTTTCTATAGATTTTCCTTTGAATTTGCACCACAGCCCTATGAAGTAGACACAATTATTGCACATCTTACAAAAAGGCTCCAAAAATCAAGTGACTTCTCCAGGGTCATACAGCAGGTGTGTGGTGATGCCCCACTGCACTGTGAGCTCCTTGAGGGTAGGGGCTCAGCTTACTTTTCAGTGACGCCCCCCCAGCACGTGGTAGGCCCTCAGTCCTAGTGTGAGGGTTGAATGCTGAGTAGCTGAGCGAATGAGCAAATGACATGGAGGAGACTGTTCAGATGGGAGCCCCACGTGAGCATGCAGAGCTCAGGGGGACGTGGGTGGGAGGGGGCCGCTGAACTCTTCCTCCTTTGGTCCATCCATTGTTCCTGCTGTGTAGTCCTAGGGAAAGTTGGAGGTTTCGTATTTTATGAAACCAGGTCCCAAGGCTCCTTTCTAAGGGCTTCCACCCATTCACCTACCCTGGATCGTCCCTTTATCTAGCAGGGCGACCCCTTAGGCTGATGGGGGAAGTGTATAACTAGCTGTAGTGACAACAAGTGCTCTCACTGCTCAGTGGGTGGTTGAACTGTGGTTTATGTACTCAGAGGTGGTCCAGAAATGACACATCTGTCGTGTAGCAAAAAACAGGCATCTATCAGCCTGAATGTGCTAAGCATGTCCAGCCCATCCAGAGAGGGGGCCTGAGTCTGGGCGACATGAGCTTTCCAGGTCTAAGGAATCCTCAGTCCTTAATCCTCAAGTCCTCCTCCTCCCCTGCTTGGATTCTGATGACTAATTCAGCCTTCCGGGCTCCTCAAGGCTGGGAAAGGGGGTGCCCGCATGCCAGTCCCAGATTTATGTCCTGGGTGATATAGCAGTCTCCACATATTGGTCCAATTTCTGGACTTGCAAGTTTAAAGACTATGACGAGGGTGTGGCCATTCACTGGGGTGGGGACCTTTTGGTTGCACCACATCAAGTGCCTTAAAATACTCCCCTGTCCCACCATATTCCCTGAGCCCACCCAGTCTCGTCCCTCCCCCATTCTCTGCTAGCCCATTTTCGTCACCCTTCCCAGCAGATCACACTCATCCTTTGATGGACAGATGTTTTCCAGGTGTAAGATTGCATTTTTCTTGTCCACAGGGTTGCTGACCACACAGGTGAGGTGGCCATTCAACTGGCCCAGGGGCAGGCTCAGGCTTAGATTCCTGGAGTTGGGGGCTGGCCCCAGTGTCTCTCTTGGCTGCAATTCCCTGGGGAGGCCCTTGCTAAGCCAGGTCACCTCCAGGTTCTCTGTGGCTCCTGGGGTCCCACACTCCAGGCTGATGTTGCACCAGCCTGATGTGAGACGATGAATGAATCTGAATCTGGGGCTGGGGCCTGGGCTCTGGGACAAGGGGGGACAAAAGAGAAACTGATCTTCAGGACTGGAGGTCCCCCAAGTACATCATCCGCTCTCACTAAGGTGATGCAGCTGTGTGAGGTTCCTAACTGCAGCCCTGAGGAAGGAGCCTTCTCCCTCTGGCCCAAGGGGTTCTGACTCCAGCCCAGGGGCAGATGGCTGAGGCCCTCCCATGCCCAGTTAAGCCTAGATGATTAAATAGACATGATGTACATGATAACCACACAATGATATGTATCCATGATAATCATACAGATGATAATAATTTTATATATTCTTATATATAATAACTACAACATGGGAGTGTTGAGAATACAGTGGAAAAACATGTTAAAGTTCCAGTTTTGTTCAGAGAAAGAAAAGGATACTGATTATCTTTAAATGGTGAAAGAAAAATTTAATTTCAGTAACCTGTAAGATAAAAATCCAAGGTGGTATAACTTCCAAACTACTAGAAAAGTTTAGGTCAAAGAAAACTCTACTAATCAAATAAAAGGGAGAAAAAATAGGAAAAATAAGGAAAAAAGGTAAATAAAAAACATTAGGGGCTGGCCCCGTGGCTGAGTGGGTAAGTTTGTGTGCCCTGCTTTGGCCGCCCAGGGTTTTGCTGGTTCATATCCTGGGCCCAGCCTTAGCACCGCTCATCAAGCCATGCTGAGGCAGCGTCCCACCTAGCAGAACGAGCATGACCTACTACTAGAATATTCCGCCATGTACTGGGGGGCTTTGGGGGGAAGAAGGAAAAAACAAAAAAAGGATTGGTAACAGATGTTAGCTCAAGTGCCAATCTTTGGAAAAAAAAACAATCCCCCCAAAAAACATTAAACAAGATTTCAGGAGTAGGTCCTTACCTGTAAAAAAATAAACGAAACACCTTCGAATGCGTTATATACCCCTGTTAAAAGCCAAGACTCAGACGAGGTAAAGCCAGCAGCACGCTATTTCCATTACCTAACGACACGGAAAGATTAAAAAGAAAGAGATGGGAAACAGTAGATGAAGAAAATGACTGCAGGTGTGGCAAGAGTCATTACAGACCAAATAAAATTTAAGATAAAAAACATTAAGCAGGCCAAAGAGAGATATTTTAGATTAATATGTACCAACAACATGGTTTGGAAATGCATAAATGCTATAAAGAAAAACAAAACAAAATCAAAACCAAAACAGTGTTGGAAATTCAAGGAGAAATTTTCAAATCCACTATTACCCCAGTGGATTATTTTACTATGGTCGGTAGACCAGAGCAAAGGATGTAACACAGGTAAAACCAGCTAGCAACGGCCACGTACATGGCCAATCTGAGAGGTGGCTCATCCACACGCAGCCCCACTTCCCTCTCCGTCCTCGCTTCCTCTGCTGTGGAATCTAGAGAGCCAAAGTCTCGGTTTCGGTCTTTCTTACAGCTGCATTGGTGCTGACCAGGGAAGTACGGGGGATCCGCTGGGGGAGGAAAGGTCGTCACTCCCGAAAAGACAGAGCCCCAGACCGAGAAGGACCTTCCCCTTGTCCTTCTCTCCTTTGCTGCCTTTATTGTGGAGTGATGTGTGGAGCAACAGCCACCTCTGGACCACGAGGCAACAAGCACGAGGATGAAAGTGTATGTGCCGAGGATGGCAGAGCAGAAAGACATAGAGAGCCTGGGTCCGCAGGACAGTGCCGAACCGATAGCCCAACAACAGCAAATGCTATCTCTTGACTTCGTTACATGAGAAAAATGAATTTGCTTAAACCTTTGAAAATCAAGTTTTATGCAAATTGCAGTCAAACATATTCTTAACTTATATGCATAGATAGCAATAAAAAAGCAGATTCAATCAGCAAAATCAAAAGTTGATTTTTCAAAAACAGGCCAATCAAAAGAGACCATATTGATATCTAAAAAATTAAAGCTATAATAAATATCACTAGAAATGAGCGTTGGGGCATAATTACAGATACTAAAAAAATTATAAGGAAATACTATGTACAACTACATGTCAAATAATTTGAAAATGTAAATGAAATAATGCTTTTCCAGGAGAGTGTAAATGATCAAAATTCTGTTAGGAAGCATCAGCAATCCTGAATACACCCACAGCCTTAGGAGAAAGTAGAAAGGTGGACAATGATCTGTCCTTACAAAGGGCAAGAAGTGCATATGGTTTCAGGGGTGAGTGCTACCCAATGGCCAAGGCAAATGGAATTCCTGTGTTACAGACACTGTTTCAGAGCTTAGAAAAAGGCAAAACGTTTCTCAGGTCATTCTGAAAGGATGGTTGAGCTTGAATGCTCACATCAGACAAGGAGAATACCACCACCAACACAAGACAAAACCCACTTGCAAATCCATGGGTTAATGTCAGTGACAAACAGAGAACTTAAAATTGCTAAATTAAATATTGGCAAATACAGTCACACAATACATCACGATCAAGTTGAGTTTATTATAGGAATACAAAGTTAGTGTTATCAGGAAATTTATTAATGTAATTTACTCCATTAGCAGACGAAAAGAAAACCACAGCTAGCATGTATTGTGCAGGTATGCATTTCCAGTCACGGCTTCAAGGGTTTTACATGGACTCATTTAATCCTCATGTTAACCCTCTGAAGTTGCACGGATCAGCTGTCAGTAGATTCATCTAGGCAGGGAAGGCAACCTTTTCTGTAAAGGGTCAGATAGCAAATATTTTAGGTTTCACCAGCCATATATTCTCTGTCACAACTACACAACCTTGATGTTATGGCATGAAAGGAGCCAAACACAACATGTTAATGAATGGATGCGGCTGTGTTGCAATAAAACTTTATTTACAAAACAGACACTGGGCTGGATTTGACCAATGGGTATAGTTTGCCAGCCCCTGATCTGGGGCAGTTATTAAAAATACAAATGTGTGGACCCCCTCAAGACTGTTTGAACATGTGTCTGGGGAAAAATGATATTTACTTAGCTTTTTGAAGGATCTGACTTAATGAACAGATAATAATTTAAATATAAAATCAAATAGACTGTCTGTTACACAGAGTAAAGAAGCACAGATGGGTGTTTAGAAAGCTCATGCTCTTAGGCGTTTAGAGTAGTCACTCAATAATTGGCTGACATGAATCTTTATTATGCTCTTTTCAATAGGTGAAGGAATAGTAATCAGGCTTGAATCATCAAAAATCCTAGAAAAAGTAGGTGTGTTTCTGTAGGTATCCTTTAAATATTGCTTAACTCTATCTGGTTAAAGGAATACAGTACTTCCTGAATGCCTGCTGGGAGCTGTAGAAAACAGTGGGCAGATGCCAAGGAGAGCAGGGCACGGACCCTGCTTTCAAGTGGAGAGTAGACCACACACAAGCAATGGTAGTGCAAGGCAGAGAGAAACACGATCTGCAGGAGAACTAGGAGAAAGAACTTTGAATCTTCAAAATGGAAATATTTGTTTAATACAGATCAGAAAATCATTTTTTTAGGCCATGGCAGTTCTGAAAGCCATGAGGGAGAGAGAGGCAATATTTGAGGAGCAATGTGTTTGGCTGGAAACAAGCCTGGAATGACGGCATCAGTTGTGGAGGGCCTCTAATGCAGTGATGAGTACTTAGTTCTACAGGCGATGAGGAGAGAACAAGTGTTGTTGGAAGGTTTAGTTTGGGCATTGCTGGCATGTCAGGAAATGGAAAACAAGGCAAAAGGAAATCAGCTTGTAGGACTTCTTCTTTTGGCAAATTCTCTTCTGCTGCAACCTTGTTTTTGATATGATGTCAATCACAGCACCCTAATCCTGGTTACAGGGGAGGGCACAAGTCCAAGGCCTTGCCAATAGAATGCACTATACCTCTGGCCAGTGAGCCATCTAGGGGTGGTCTTGTGACCCAAGCCCAGCCAAAAAGTGTCCTTCCCTGGGTTTTCCATGTAGAGTGCACCAGGAAAGTCCCTTTGCTCTGTGATCCAGGGGGACCCATAGCTGCAGAAGGCCATGTTCCCTACCGTGTGGAGAAGCCCAGGAGAATAGGAGAAAAAACAGTCCTTGCAAGACTAGAAATGCAGCTCTAGAGGCAGTTCAGATTCCACTCATTTTCCCTTATTTCAAAAGGCTTATCATCTCTCCAGCAACTGTCATCTAGTCAATCATCAATTTGTAAGAGTGAAGAAAAAACAGTAAAAAAGGCAAGAAAAACAGCCATGAGAGCACTTCCTCCCAAAATCTAGAACCTTGAGTGTCTTCTCCACAAATATTAGTGGAAAAAGCTTAAAACTAAATTTGGATTCAATTATTCTTTCATAACTAGTGAGCCTTACATTACTGTACCTGATTCATGGCAGTAATTTTAAAAGAGTAGCTGTGGAGCAGTTGTGTATGTGTATCCATGTGTGTGTTATGTATGTGTGATGTTTTACCTCTGCATGGTATAATTTCCAAAGAGCTCTATTTAATTGGCTTAAAGTAAGTGCTTTTGTAAATGTAATGGAAACTAACCCAAATGTCTTTCAAGCTAACGTGACATAAAATCACCTTCGGTAAATGCAAGCTTAAGTTTGCTGGTTTGATTAAAATAAACACATTTTCAGATTTCTCAACTTGGAAACAAGTAAACTAAATAGATGTGAAAAAGATAAAAATGTTGGGTGAAATTTTTAACAACAATTCTGTATTATGGTGTATGTACTTAAAATAATTTCAAAACTTTTTGGAAACATGAAAGCTTAGTGTTTTGCTAATTGAGTTAAATGGTGAAATATATTGAGGATAATTCCAAAATGAGATAAAATATTAGACATTAATTATTAAAAATAGTTTACATAATTTTTTCTTAGTAGAGAGAAATCAAAAGATGCTTGGGTCTATTAGTAAACATGTTTTTATTTTATTTAAAAAGTGTACTATGAAGTAGCATGTTTCTAGAAATTATAAAAAGTATTCACAAGTTTCCCAAGGCACAGAATGCTAATGTAAAAGATACCTTATAATTGCTTACTTCGTAGTTTTCACTAAAAAGTATGCTCTGTAAGGGTTAAACATTCTAATTAATATATGTGATTAAGGCTACTAAAATTTAATAAGGAAAACATCTTTGAGTTCAAGGAAAGTAATATGTATGTTTTCAGTAAATAAGGTATAAAGAATGGAAATATTTTCATTGGTTTTGTTAAGAAAGACAAATTTGTCCTAAAGCACTAGGAAGGAAAGAAGGCATAGGATAAATTCTGAATGTAAAAAGAAAGTCATAGAGGATTTGTGGATGAAGAACCCTGAGGAAAGAATTTTGTTCATTCTCAAGCTGACCAGGATTAATATGAATTTAATGGAGTGAGTAAGGTTTAACGTCAAAAGTAACCTAGCACAAAAATTAGAATTTTTTTTCTCTTTCTTAAAAAGTATACTTTTGCTGAACTTTTAGTCTGCTCTTGGTTCAAAGATTATAAAAGGGTTTCTTTACTTTCGAGTGAGTCTCACTTTGGCTAAATGGATAACTAAAGCATTGTTTCACAGCAACACAGCTCAGCAAACAATTGATGTTGTTTGACCAAGTGTTTTAACCTTTTGATATTTTGCACAAGCTCCCTCAAATTCATATCCTAATGAAGTCTTTCTTTTGACTTAAAAATTTCTCTGCTAATTTTCAGAGGGCCCCTGGGCCCTCTCAAAGAAATGTGTTCTCTTTTCCTATAAAGAGGAAGATACTAAACTAATTAGGCTTGTTTGCTACGCTAAGTTGCATGGGAAGCATTGTCAAGTAAATGATGATAAGCCTTCTTAGGTCATATTGTGCAGGTAAATATTATTCACTCTCTTAACTCTGCTACCTTGCTTCTAGCACCACAGGAGGAAAATGACCATGACAGCATTCGATTATCTAATTTGGTTTACAGGTAGGTCTTAAATAAATGCTAAGCAAGGACATTATGCAGCTGGATATGCTGTCCAGCCTTGAGAATGCCTGCTACTTCTTCTTAACTGTACTAAGCCAGTAAAAGATTTCCTTCTACAGACTCAAGAAATTGCCACAGAAGAGAAACAAAGGTGGCAATTAAAACAGGGAATTTTTGACACCACCACACAGATGTGGTTTGGGTTCAATAAAAAAACCCCCAAAACTATAATGCCTACTGAAGCACAATTGACACTGCCCCAGCATACAGCCAATTAGCCCACACAGCACCTGAAAAGATGATTTCATGGGGAAAACAATTCTTGGATGCTTTCTCCCACAGTGGCTCATAAAGCCTATACTCATTGTGCTATATGCCCAAAATACTATCTAGGGAAGCTATTTCATGGGTCACAAGGCCACTTTCCCTTCCTCATGGACCTTTTGAGGTATGGCAATTGGGCTTTGTTCAAATGCCATGATCTCAATGATAAATATCTCTTGTAATGATCTGTATGTTCTCACACTGGGTTGAGGCCTTTCCTTGCAGAAGTGTGACGGCTGTAGGTAAATTATTATTGGAAAGGATAATTTGTGTTAGAGCAGTACCTTCTGAGTTACACAGTGACCAGGGAACTCATTTCACCAGACAAGAAATTAAATCTATTTGTGACATTTGGCCAATCATACAACCCTAGAACTAATGGCACAATCAAAACTCAATTGGCAAAGCTTTGGGATCATTCAATCTCTCATGGCCGAAAGATCTTCCTCTAAGTGCTCCTCCACCTTAGATCTACACCTTTTGGTAAATTTCAGTTGTCCCCTTTGGAGATAATAACTGCACAGCCTATGTAATTAGATAAAGGAATGTATGAACCAACTCTGCTTGAAGAGATATCTTACATTACTGTCAAGGTCTCATTGAGACACTTAATGTAGGTGAGAAGCTGGTAGCTGATTCTTTTCCCAATGAACTCCTGGGTGACGAAAGCCTTAAGGACAATGGACTTCAACCTGGAGATTTTGTTCATTGGAAAAGACACCAGAGAAAAGACTCTTAGGTGCCCTGTTGGAAAGAATAACACCAGGTACTTGTAATCAACTCATGTGCTGAGGAATCCAACGGCATAGATCATGGATTCATATTTTTCATTAAAAAAAAGTCTTCCCCACCTGAGTTGGTTTCAGTTCTTACTTCTGATACCCAGCTTTAACTGACCAATGCAAATATCTCCAAACCAGGATGAGAAGAAGATGGTTTCTGTTGTAGACAGCTGTCCCAAGACTCCAGACCAGGCCTGTATTGCCAACATTATATTTCCTCATTTAAACCTTTGCAATGCGTAAACCATACACCTGTTTCATAATTGTTCTGTTTAAGTTTTCAGAATACTATCATACTTAAAGAAAGTGATTGACTTGGAATAGACTGGTCTTGAAGGCCAGGCATTTATTGGGTGGCTCCTAATGGAACTCAGTTGTTACATGAAAAAAACCTTTGGCCTTGGCTACTGTCTAGATGGCTAAAACACTGCACACTGAGCTTCCCTTGGATATAGGGAAGGATTCACCCTGAGCTAACATCTGTTGCCAATCTTCTCTTTAAGGCCAGATGGGCTCGCTCAGTGTCCCACTGGTATGGCCACCTGGTAGCCATATTTGTTCCCTCCTTGGGGCAAGAAGATGTCATATCACATATATATTCTAGAAATAGCCTATTAAACACTAAAATGTCTTTAATGAGAAAGGCTGTCCTTCAAAATAGAATGGCCTTAGATGTCCTAACTGCATCCCAAAGTGATACGTTACAATCATTCACACTGAATGCTGTGATTTTATACCTGATCAACCTTCCAATGTGTCATCTCTGCTAAAGCATAGTAGAAAAAATAGGTGAATGCCTGAAGTAATTCTACACCCAGTCTTGATTTGTTTGGTTGGCCCCCTTTGGGTATTGGTTCCCTTTTTTGACACAGATTATAGTTCCTATTTCTATTACTCCTTGGAATTCTTGTATTAGTCATAATATTCAAAGTAGTTACTCCTTTCTTTACTCAGTGTTATAGAGTGTCATGCTGACTAGAGCAGCGATTACTCAGTGACTTGAGATGGTCAATCAATTTTACAACCCTGGACAAACTTTCTTTTTGATAAAGACTATGCCAAAGAACTCATTTTAAAACTAATCTTTTCAGATATTGAATTATCAACATTGTTCTTGTACCCATTCTATAATCGTAAACAATGTGAGCCTGAGGAGTCACGTGAAGTATATGCACGTTTGTCTGATAATATAAATTAATTGAAAAATTATGCAACCTATGTAATGCTTCCTCTGTTAATCAATATATCTATGCTTGTCCAACTATTTCCCCCCAACATGGATAACTGGGCAAATATATGTGATCAAAATCCAGCACTGATGGACGTGATGGACCCAGGGCAGAGAGCAACCCTAGCACTGAGGGACTGTATTTTGATCATCAATGCTTTCTATTGAAAGATTATAGATAAAAAGGAGGAAAATGATGAATAAATGAAAAGCAATAGTACATGAGGAAGACATTTACTTTAAAACTAATTCAGCCTGACCTTGTTTTTCCAAAGGGCCTGATGTGGCCTGTTGAGCAGGCGTTGTACATCTGCTTCAAGCATTTACTATGTTCCAAAGACAGGCACGATGCCCTTAAATATAGGTATGTAATTTGCCCCCATACCAGCATTTCTTTAAAAATAAGTATCTTTTCCTGGGAACTAAGGATTCATTTCTGTCCTGCTGTGTTTGCCTTGTGACCACTGACCTGCTGACCACCAACCGGCTGCACCAGCTAAGCGTCTGGTGACAGTAGGAAAAAGGCTATTCCTGTCATATGTGATGTATGCTCTTTGTCCCAAGATGGTATACATCCGCTCTGTACACTTCTTTGTGCCCTTCCTTCCTTGGAGAATGTAGGTCCTGGGTTATAGTCCTCAAACGTGGCTCATAATAATCTCACCCCAATTTTGATTTAAGATTGATTAGTGATTATTTGTGTCAGTACACCTAAATCACTAAATAGAAGGCAAGGGGCCAGGGTTCAGGAAAAGGTAAAAATGAGGGAATTTCCAAAGACCAATGACCTAATGAAGAGAGCTGCCAGAGCTCACACAGCAGTGAAGCTAGATCTGTGCATCTGAGTGGTCTCCAACTGCCTGACTCCTGTTTTATCTCTCTGTCTCTGTCTCTCTGTCTTTCCCTCTTATGTTTAAGAAATTCATTAAGCTATTTCTCACAGGCTACAGAAAAGATTCTTTACTATGAACAGGGAGATGGAGTTGCAATTTACAAGAACACTGAGAGAAATCACTAGAGAGTAGTTGGTGCCACAGTCTTTATGAGATCCAGTTTCCTGATTTCCAGTTCTCTTCCCAGTGCACTGCTGGGACAGGTAAAACATACAGGAAGGACCAATTCCAATAACGACTGAGAAACTGGGCAAGGGCAGTGCAATGACAGCCAATCCATCTCTCATATACCAACACATCCTGTGCCCTCCTTGAGGACGCATGTAAACATACTTCCATGAAATTTTTCTCTTGTAAAAAATTTTAAGGAACTAAAATTAAATATGATGACATGATGCTATATCCTTTGAAAGTTTTAAAAATTATTCTTTTAAATAAAGGACAAAAGTTCATTAGCTCAGTCAACTACAGTTCTTAATAAAAATGAGTTAACCATGAACACAGTGCTGCCTGAATCAGCTTTAATCTAAGATGCATTTACAGGAAAGAGATTTTGTTTTGTCAATGTTTAAGAGATAGAAAGGACATGTGGCTAGAGCCACTGGGCCCCTCCCACCTCCCTGCCCTCCCCTGTCCTATGAGACCCCATGCAGCCTGGTAATGGCTGCTCTCAATCTGCTTAGAATTCAGTAAGGCTGATGCCAGCTTGGGTGGGGCAGGAACAGCTGCATTTCCTCCTCTGGAGGACTTACCACCCTCAGTGGTTGTGTGGCAAACAATTGCACACAAAGAGAGGGCAGCTGGGGGCAGAGGCAGCTTCCTGTGCACCCTGGTCCTGCCATGTATGCAGCTCTCTGAGAATGGTGACAAATGCTACAATGGCAGAGCAGTGGAAGCTCTCCCAGAGGAGCCAGCATAGACATAACTACAGCTCAAGAAAGAAAAGACCCAGGAGGACTCCTTAAAGTGCTCACTGACCCCACAGACTCCATGACCCTAACGGGGAAATGATAGCATTTGTTGAGCAGAAAGAGGAAAGAGAATTCAGATGGGGGAAGGCACTAAGGGAGCAGCTGTTTCCCTATTGAGAAACATAAAAGGAATAATTTTCCTAGAGGCTGTGGTGGCAGGAACAGAAGTTGCGAGAGAAATTTCTGTCAAATAGCACAGGTTCCTCTATCCCCTTAGTTAAGAATTCAGAGGTCTGGGTGTGGGAGTGGGGGCGGGGAGGGTTAGGAGAGGAGGGCAGCACAGCCCAAGTCCCCAGCTCTCTGCAGTCTGAGGCAGAACGTGGTCCTGGAGCTCTTAGATACCTGGGCTAAGACGTAGTAGTGCTGAGCTCTCAGGCAAGTTCATTGGCTTCTCTGAGCCTTGGTTTCCTCAAACTTAAGACGAGGGTGGTGTCATCTACTCAGTGGGGCTACATAGAAAGCCAGATTCCTGCCATGTGTCACAGTGCCTGGTCATTAGCAACAGGTCTTCTGTTGTCCTGTCCTCCCTGCCTCAGTATCCCTCCCAGCTCCACAGGAAACACATGGTGCTGTGAGGCTGCAATGAGAGAGTGTATGGAACACTCCAGGTGCAGATCTTGCCTATGGTAGATGCTCAGCACGTGTTTATTCCTGTCTTCCTTCTGACCAAATCCTTTCCATCTTCTCAGTCACCCGCCCAACCCGGCTTACCTGGGGCTGCCATTGTCACCACCTTAATGTTGTAACTTGTCCTTATGTCATTTACCCTTTCACTGTGTTCCAATTTTTTCATTATTGTAAACAGACCAAAATGAATGTCTTTGTTCATAAGCTTCTTCTGTGTGAAGGTTTTTCCCTTGGGGTAAGTCCCAGAAGTGGAGTTACCAAGGAAAAGGTAGAAATATTTTATTTACTTATTTATTTATTTTTTTGTGAGGAAGATTGGTCCTGAGCTAACATCTGTTCCAATCTTCCTCTACTTATATGGGATGCCACCACAGTGTGGATTGACGAGTGGTGGTAGGTCTGCACCCAGGATCCACTGGGCCGCCAGGTCACCAGTGGAGCGTGCGAACTGAGCCACTATGCCACCGGGCTGGCTCCCAGGTATAAATATTATAAATGCTTAAATGTTTCTGACACAGCAAATGTACTACCAAGAAGCTTTTACTCATTTGAAAAGTTGGCTACCATATATGAGAGTGCCTGTTGTAGTGTCCCATTGCCAAATGGAGGATTCGCATTAAGAAAAAAAACCTGTGCTGATGTGACAGGCAAAATACAATACCCAGTTTTCTTCGTCTGCATTTGTTTGATTACCTGTGACGATGACTGTCTTTCATGCTTATTTATCTTGCCTATTTTTTCCTTATGTTTCGTCTCTCATATCCTCTGCTCATCATCAACAATCGTGGTAATATTTCTCTTATTGATTGGTAAGGGGGAATGGACTTTTTCAAAGGGTCCCACAATGTTCACCACAGTGCAGGAGGTGGAGGGCAGTGGGGAGCGTAGGGACGTGTGCGACCTCTGTCTTACCACAACTACCTCACGTCCCAGAGGGAAACCTTTCCTGTTTTTAAACTGTTGGATCACGATAACACTGTCAATTATGAAACAAGGAGACACCACCTTTTTTACAGTGGCCATCAGCAAGTTTTTAACCAGCAAGAAATGTATGATGCTGTATACATGAGGAATCTGTGTCCCTGTTCAGACACCGGTCGGAAAGTGCACGATTTCACTTACTCTCCCAAGAACACTTGAGTGAGGCATTATGCTATCCAATTTCCAGGTGAGGAATTGAAGCTCAGAAAGATAAAGCCACTCTGCCAGGGTATTTATAATTTGTCCAAAATTTTATGGCCATTATGTGGTAGAACCAGAATTTCGACCCAGCGGGTCTGACTGCTGAATTCAGCCCCTCGTTCCACCACAAGGAAGTTCTGGGGACAAGGGCAGGGGACCAGGCCACCAAGCCCGAGCCTGGTTCCCATGAGGCAGCTCCTGCAGCATAACCCCCACCCCCACGGAGAGCTCAGAAACAACCGGTAACCACACAGAAAGGTCACCAGCAGAGCGAGAGGGGAAGGTCCCACTTCCCCCCCAAACCCCGCTTCCCCCCGCCCCTTCTCCTCCTCAGCCTCTGCAGATGGTGCCACAGCTCAGCTGTCCCTAATGATGAGCAGTGGGAGTTGTCCTGACCCCTCACTCCCCACACATGGCCTCGTCAGCCTGGGAGGAGCAGAAGGAAACAGGCTGGATGCTGGGGAGTGGACGGAGACAAGGACCTGAGACTGTGGATTTGTTCCCACCAAACAGGGAGGTGGAAAATGAGACGCTGGTCTGGGGATATCAGCGGCAGAAGCCCAACAGAGCAGGACAAATAACTGCCCTTTGAGGAAGAGGTTTGATGGAGGTTTTCCTGTCCTGAGGAAGTTGCAGGCATCCCAGAAAAGCCCTAGGCCCCTTTCCCTCCCCCTCAACCCTCAAAGAAGCTGGAGGAGTCAGAGTTTTAATACCATGCAAGCCCCAGCTCCCCCTCCCACCTGACTCCTCAGCCTCCTCCACACCCGCCCAGAGCCACCCCATCTGCTCTGCTTCTCACTGAGAAGGAGGCTCATTTGGAGCATCAGGGTCTGGCAGGAGAACCAGCTCTGGCACAAGGAATCCATGACTGTCTGTTGATGAGGTTAGACCAGTGGCTCCTCCTCTCCCTGCCTCTGGTCCCCCTGCCATCCTCACTCTCCTCTTGAATCCTCTCAGCTCACACTCACCTTTTCTGGTGAGTCAAGGGACAGAAAAATGTGTAAAAAGAAGGATATTTTTTTTTCTGAGAACAATCTATGTTGATTATATAAAATTTAGAAAACAGAGAAAATTGTACAGAAGAATAAAAATGACTTGTTATCACACCTCACAAAGCTAACCACCATACACATTCTTTTCCCGCAGCTTTATGGAGATATGACTGCCATTGAACATATGTATGTTAAGATGTACAACACGGTGACTTGATAAATGTGTGCACTGCAAAGTGATTACCACAATGAGGATAGTAACACCTCCATCTCCTCGCATAATTACCATTTTTTTTGCATGAGTGATGATATGATTTCTGATCTACTCTCTTAACAAATTTCAAGTGTAGAGTATCAGCTCAGGGCCAGTCTTCCACACCAAAAAAGATTAGTTTGGTTATATATAACAGAAATACCTCCAATGGTAGTGGCTTACACAGAATACAAATTTAGGGTTTTCTCAAACAAAACCAAATGAAGCCAAAATGCTGTACATGCATCCAATGGAATATCATTCACTCATTGAAAGGAATGACGTACTGATGCACGCTACAACAGGGATAAACCTTGACACATTATTCTAAGAGAAAGAAATCAGACACCAAAGACCATATAGTACGCGATTCCACTCATATGGAAGTCCTGAATAGATTAGCAGATGTTCCGGGCTGGGAGAGGGTGGGGAAGAAGGGAGAAGGGAGTGACAGCTGAGGGACGCAAAGTTCCTTTCTGAGGTGGAGAAAGTGTCCTAACATTGACTCTTTTGATGGCTGCACATCTCTGTGAATACACTAAAGCCATTGATTTGGACCCTTGAAGTGGGTGAAACGTATTGTGTATCTCAGCAAAGCTGTTTTTACAAATACGATTGTGTTGGAAGCACAGGACAAGACCAAGTGCTTTGGGGCCAGACTGACCTGGGTTTGACTCCTTACTGTAATTTGTCAGCCTTGGATCTTGGACAAGTCATTCTACTCCTCTGAGCCACTTTTTCATCTGTGAAGTGGATGTAATGATCCTGCCTGCACAGAGAGCTCTTGGACGATTAACGAGATCATTCATATCAAGTGTTAGTCTCTGTGCCTTGTACATAGTAAGCACTCAATGAATGTCAACTGCCTGAAATATGCCCAGAGCACCTGCTCAGGGGAAAACACACGGACCACGTGACGTGCCCAAGGCCCACAAGGCCTGTCCAGACACCTGCAAATAAATGTGGTAGAAAAGCAGATTTTGGCCTTTGACGTGGACAGGTATAGGAAATGGGTCAAAATTATTTTAAGGACTAAAATATAGTGAGAGGCAGGCAGAGAAATTAGTGGTAGATATTTTCCCCAGGTGGGGGTCTGGGGGCTGCTCTATTGCTCACATTCTGATAAATGGGTCCCCCTAGATCTGTGAACCCTACAGAGAATGGGGACAGTGACTTGCCTCCCTTCCTCCACACATTACCTAGGCTGAAGGCCCAGAGGAAAGAAAGGGTGAACACAGCAGTGGAATGGTTACAGGAATGCAATGGGCAGAGGCCAGCTCTCGCTGCAGGTCTTGATGAGAATCAGAGGCAGATCTAAGTGATGGATGGGTTCAGTCCCAGGAGAGCCCGCTCTGGGAGGGAGAAGTTCTTCCATCACCCACATGGGGAGGTTTAAGTAGTAATAGATGCCAGCATCATTTGCCGGGTCCCATGAGATCTGAAAGCCAGGGGGGAAGACAGCATTCTCCTTGATAGAGCTGGTGTCCCAAATGATGATGGTGGTAGGAACAGGGCTGCATGTTCTAACCGAATCCCCCCAGATGGATCAGTGCCTCACGATTAGTCTGGTTTTATAGTGATTGCTGTTTCAGATGGCGAGGCCAGTGGGGAGCATGCATGTGCCGAAAACTGGACCCAGAGGCTGCAAGCCTAGGGGCAAACATTAATTCAGTCTCCCCGTGTTTTTTCCTTCTGAACGTGTGAAGTAATTGCATTTCTTGGTTTGTGACCCGTTTATTCCTGTCCTATGGCCACGAATATCTAGTTTCTTCCGTGTTTCCATTTGCTTAGGTTTCACGGCATTTCTTTCTGGTGAGTGGAGAATCCCCTGTGTATGTTGGGAAGTATGTTATAACACACATTTACATTTTTCTTTCATTGTAAAGAGTTTCAGTGGCTCATATCTTGAAATTTAGAAATCAGTTGACTGAAGGGAATAGTGGGTATTTATGCGCAGGTGTTTCCTCTCCCCAAGGACAGTTTTATCTTTTGAAGGAAATTAGGAAAATGTACTGCCACGAGGGGGCGCCCATGGAATTGCGGTCTAGTAGTGAAGCCAACACATTCACAATGGAGGAAGTGTCTCCATACAGTGGATTCTCAATAACATGGAGTATTTGTTGAGCACTTGTGACTGCACTGGGTGCACACACAGGGCCCCATTTACTGCACCCAGAGACTCCTGAGGTAGGAACGTGTCCCCCACTGTTGTGGTAGCTCGTAGGCTTGGATAGTTCAGCAACTTGTCCAGGGCCATTCTGATAATAGGTAAAAAAGATGAGGTTCAGACCTAATTCTGTCTAGTCCTAAAGCCCCACATTCCCATGACAGCCGACTGTGGCATTGGCACATCTTGGGAGGGTCTATAATCATAAGGGCAGTGGTCAGCACAGAAGCCATGCTGGTCAGTGTGTGTCCTCAGGATTGGGGTCATGAGCAATGTGCTCACCAGAGAGGTGTTTCAGTTGAGTCAGGAAGTTTCAGAATGTTCCTGAATGTGGGAGAAATAACCCCCACCCTGACCATTGCAGGGTCTGTGCCCAGGGAGGTCCCCTTGTGGTTGCAGAGAGAAATTGTTAATGGGTAGAGGGTGTCTTGGGTCACTGGTTTGACTGGGGAGCCTTTTACTGCAATGAATAACTTGGCATCTACTTCATATGTCATCCTTGACATAACTTTGTCATCCTGAGTGCATCACCAAGAGTATGAACGTTACTGAATATTGTAAACATGTAGAGCATTAGGATCCGACGTACTGTGGATGGCTGTGGACTCTGAGATTCTCTCCCTAGGAGGTCCTGAGTCCTGAGGGAAATTAGGCAGCATCCCTGAAAACAGGGTTGAGAAAATCTGGTTGGGGCAACCACCAAGGAAGTGTAGGAGGCAGTCAGATGAAATTTATTAGGGTCTAGAAAGGGGGCTGGAAGAGGAGTCAAGAGCAGGGAGAAGGGCATCAGACACCTATTGAGTGTTTATCTAATGACATAGAAATCATTTTGTCCATTTCACAGATGAGGAAACTGAGTTTTGAAGACATTGAATAACTAGCCCAAGGTCAAACTGCCACTATTTAGCAAAGCTGGGACCTGAACCTGATGCTGGTTCCCAGTCTCTTTCCATAACTCCAGAGGGCCTCTCAGAAAATGTGGTCTTGATTCTCACCAGACACTTACCATCCCTTTTCTTCTCTGAGCAGTTTTCCTCAAATCCAGGGACACCTGCATGCCTTTGGGTGATTCTGAGCTCAGCCACTAAGTGGCGACATTGTCTGACTGTGGCTCAGGCCCTGCTCCCCTGGGGATATGAAGGAGGGAAGCAGTGGTGGTGTGCGTGTTGGCGTTGCCCTGTGTTAAGTCCTTTTTGTACTATATTTGTCTCCCAACAACCCTGCAAAGTAGGTATTATCCCAGTTTACAGATGAGGCCATTGAGGATCTGCCCATGATTACACAGCTTAGTGGTAGAAGCAGGAATGGAATCAATGTCGGTTTGTCTCCAAAGTCCTGCCTCCAAGCAAGCTGGGCTGCCAAAGAAAAAGTCATTCTGTGCCCTCAGGATACACAGTCTCCTGGGGAGGTAGATGGGGTATGGGGGACGCCATTTGAGTTTGGGCCAGGACTGTCTAGTGAAAGAGGAGGGTCCATGAGGAGTCCCCAAGCCTTAGCTCTGGTTGTTGAAGGGGAGAATTAGGTTTTAAGGTGGAAATGAACTCCAGCTAATGTTACTCTTGCAAATCCCTTAGGATGCTGCCGTACTGCAGGCCGACCTCCCACCCTCAGTAAGTGTTTCCTCCTGCTCTGGAAGAGACGCCTTTTCTTCCTGATGAAACAGTGGGCTGGTATGAGGGGTCAGGCTGTATGAAACCTGTGTCTTGCATATTGAAACATCGGATTTCCCTACAGACAGTGGTGTGCTGGAGCCAGCTGGAACCGGCTGTGAGAGCTGCTTTCGTACATCTTTTCCCAACGGTGTGTTCATGTCATCAAGGTGGTAGTTTGAAATGAGCCCTAGTGGGAGTATTTACACCACAGAAATTTTAGAGTGCTGGAGACCAGGGCTTGTTCCTCCTGAGGAGCTGGCTGTTAGGCATTTACCAGCATACCACTGCCTACCAGGAAAGTCCGATGGGAGCACAGAGATGGATCATGGAACCCCAAGGCTAACCTATGGATTTATAGCTTCCATCTCAAGTTCCCTCCAAGTCCTCAGGTTTTGAAGAGTAAATACTACTGGAGTAGAATTGCTGCCCAATTTAAGTTGCCTCTTTTTTCTGCCTCTTCTCTTTTGTTGTTGAGGGCAGATGACTCAATTTGAGTAGAAAAACGCGTATGCTGTGTCTCCACTGGAAAGCAAGATGGCTGACGCTGGAAGATGTCTTTGGGCCCAACCCATGGTGAAGTCATGCCTGGGTCCTAGGGAGGTGGGGTAGCCACCAGGGACAGGGTGGGCTGTGGTGTTGGCTGGGGAAGGACAGCACACACGTGATTGCTCAGGGTCTGTGGGGACAACTAGCAGAGAGGAGCTCACCTTTGTTTTCCCACAGAACGGTGTGGTCTGGGCCCTTGGGGGCTCAGAATCTGTCCGAAAAGGAGGTGCTGGGTGAGGTCATGCTGCCTGTGAAGCCACCCTGTGGCTCAGGGAAGGAGCAGATGGTGAC
The DNA here is from genome assembly GCF_021613505.1 of Equus quagga. Classification (NCBI taxonomy): domain Eukaryota; kingdom Metazoa; phylum Chordata; class Mammalia; order Perissodactyla; family Equidae; genus Equus; species Equus quagga. The sequence goes on along the minus strand of NW_025793040.1, from coordinate 3,792 downwards.
CAGGATGGGAAGGGAAGTCCCTGGTAGCACCAAGACACAGGTGTGCTCAGTAAATATCTGCTGAATGGAAACCAGTGATGGCTGCCATGTGTAGTTTAGCTGAAAGCTGGTTGTCTCGTTCGAGAGCATATGTGATACCCCAGGGTCCTCACAGGCAGGGTGGGGACTAGAGTGAGACACCCACTCTCAGGTGCCAACCTGCGCTTGCACCAGCCTGAGTGGGCTCCTCACCTCACCTGTTAACAGGACCTTGGTCCTGCATCAGAAGGGGAAGGGCAAGAGCCAGTGATGCCTGTTGGTATCACAAATGAGTGATGACTTGCTAAAGTGCTTTAGAGCCCAGCGTGGAGATCACCTAATTCCATCTGAGACAGAACAGGGCAGGCCCCCAGGGAGGCCATTTGAGCTGCTTCTGGAAGGGTCAGCAGACATGTGACAGGAGACGAAGGGAAGGGTGTTACTCCAGGGAGCAGGAGAAGACACACAGGCTGGAGGCTGACAGGGTGTCCTCTCTTAGTTCCAGAGGGGGTGGGGATTGACCCCTATAAATGGGAGGTCTTTTCCAAGTTCACTGTCCTGCTGGGGGGACAGGGCTCTCCCTCTCCTCTGTGTCTCCTTAGGAGGGAGTCTCCAAGATCCGAGGGCATGTTCTCAGTGGCTGTGCGTGGGGTCTGCAGAGCCTACCCACTGCTCTGTGGGGAGGAGTTGTGTGGCCTGAGTCCCTGGGTGGGCAGAAGGTTGTGCTGGGTGTCGTGGCCTGTCCTCCCTCTCTGGATGGATGAGAGATGGTGGAACCCGTCCAGCCGAGACCCGTGAGGGAAACCTTGTGATAAAGGAAGTCCTGCAGAAAGGGGCTGACTGATGTGGGTGGGATGAATGTCCCCGACAATCTGAGGTTAGACGGGAGCCCTTCAGGGGAGCTGGGCCTAGGCAGGGGACGGGATCAGTCCCCACCAGTGGGGCTTCTCCAGGTTTAATGGTATTGTAGTTTGGTGAGACTGATGGGATGCTTAAGACAAAATGAAAATACCTTGTGAAAGGCAGACTGAGACACTCCTTGGGAGGATAGTGCTCCCTGCCCCAGGGAGGGGGGAGGGCTCACCAGCCTTCAGCTCAGAGACATGAGGGTTCCAGGCCCTGCTGGAGACCAGATGAGGCTCCTCAGGCCAGCAGGCTTTGCAGGCATGGGCTGGCCTGGGCTGGAGGCGCAGGCCCATCTGTGATGCACTGAGTGCAGGGGGAGGCGGCTGTGGTTGGCCAGGGGCCGCCTTGGTTCTCAGAGGCTGTGAGATGCAGCCACAGGCCTTGGTTCCCCTGACTGAGGGTGGTGTGAGGGAGGTGAGAGGCCACTGTGGGACAGGCCTTCCTCCCCCTCTGTGTGGCCTCTGAAGCTCTGAGGCCGTCTTAGTGTGGGAGATTCATTTCCCTGAGAGGGACCTGGATCTGGAAAGACCATGGGTCTGAAAGGCTGGTCACCTGGTTCTAGGCCTGGCTCTGCCACCTACTGGCTCCTAGACCTTGAGTTTATGCATGAAACTCCTTTGATCCTCAGTTTCCTCATCTGTGAAATGGGAAGGTAATCCTAGTGATGCCTGTGTCTCACGGGTGGAAGTGCTTGTAAACTGGAACGTGCTAGACAAGTGGGAGGTCTTAATGATGTTTAGCTCTGGGTGCCCCTGACAGACTTGAGACCGTGGGAACATCTGTTGCATAGATTCAGCAAGAACAGATTAAGCAGTGTCCCCATTTATCCATCAGTCAGACTTCTCCCATCCGTACCCCCTTAGAACTTAGCTTAGGGCAGAGCTCCCACCTCATTGCCATGGGCACAGGGACCTGTTTCAGTGACCTGAGCACAGCAACCCCCAGTGCCCAACAGTGGAGGTCCCTCACCTCCAGAATAGAGTCTTAGGCTGCCTGGCCTCACAAAATAGAGATAATTGAAAACTGTCTCACACAGAACTGTGCAAGTCTTTTTGATATTATGTATTGTTTGTGTCAAGTGTTTAGTTGTAGACTTACTATTCTCTTCAGCTACTTAAGAAGAAAAATGTTTAATAAAGCGTATATATCAAGTCAACAGTGTTTTAATAGGGCTGAAGAAACAAACTCAGGTCAGATCCCAGAAATGACTTCCGGAACCACACTGCAGAATTTGGTTGCTAAGAGGGTTGCTGCCTCTGCCATGAACAGGAAACTGCAGGATCAGGAGCTGCTAGCCTGTGCCCATTCTCTCTCTGCCAGCGTTCCATGCCAGCAAAATGGATGCTGTGCATCCTGCCTAGACCCAGTGTAACTCAGTCTCAATTAAAAGTCTTGTGTGAATAAAAATGATTGCCAGGACCTTACTCATAATGAATCTGAAAAATGTAGTTCTTAGCTTTGCATCCCCTGCAGCACAGGAAGGATCCTCTATCAGGGATTTAATGGGTGTTGGGTGAGCCAGGCCATGGGATCTGCCAATCTTGTCCTCAAGAAACTGTTTGAACTCGGTTTGACCACTTATAGGGTTTGACACAATACAAGCCCCCCTGTGCCTCCTGAAATATACCAATTTACCAGCTCATAGTCCCCCCGCTTACTTTCCCTCCCACATTAATTACGTTTTGCCTGCCTTTACACCTGCTCTCTTGGTTCTCTTCTACCCTGGTTTCTGTGGAAAAAAAAAAAAACCCAGTTGAGCCAAGAACATGTTTGTTTGTGGACATTACTGTAGATTCTGGTCTGTCACAGGGAGGTGTTATCAGTCTCATTGGCAGCACACGGGCTTTCCCCTCTTTGCCATCACCTCCATCACAGCCTCCCTCTAAAGCCTGAGGTCCTCACACATGCCCACTCTCCTGCCCTGTAGTGTCCTGTGGGGTGTAGAATCCACTGCCCCTCACTCTAATTCTTTCTCTGAGAGAGTGACCTTGTCAGCTTCCAGCCCTCACGTGCATCCCCCTGGGGAATTCTTGTGAGTGAGACTTTCCTGTCTCCTTACACCAGTGAGCACAGTGAGAGCCAGGGAGAGACGTGGGAAAGAACTAAAGAAGTGGAACGAAAACCTTTTCTTCCAGGAAGGTTGCCTGTGATGAGCAAGAGAGAGATGGATCAGGAGGGAGGTCATAAGATTTAGTAAGTTTTTGACTTTTTTAGTGGAAGAGTTTCAGTCACATTTTTAGGATGAGAGAACAGATTCAGGAGAGAGGGAGAAGTTGACACAAGACTGGGGAGGAAATAATGGATGAAACAATGTGTTTGAGGGGATGAGAGGCAGCAGCAGAGCCAGGTTTTGTGGGACTTAATATGTTCAACCTTTTATACCTAAAAGCAGGAAAGAAAGTGAGTATTTAGAATGAGAACTGTCTCTTGGGGGTTTGTACATCTAGCGTCCTGAGGCCTCCTTTGCCTGCTCTTGGCCCGGACTGTCAGTGACTATCCTGCTATGTGGACCATGGCTGTTGGGTGAACGCTTGTCCCTATTTGACAATCTTTCTCTCCTTTCACTTTTGTCCCCTTGACTCCTTTTTTATAGCATTTAAAAAAATTTATGAAAGGGAAATTGGCTCTGACAAGAGACATCTCTATAAATCATTGTCATTATCCTTGACCTTAGAACCTCGGCAGGGGCTGAAGCAGTGAGGAAACCCTCTAGTCCTCTCCTCGTGGTGCCTTCCCCACATCTCATTCCCCTCAGGTCCAATTATGGAACCTTAGCCCAAAGGAAACTATTATCATTGTCACACACTGGGTGCAGCCCCACTGGGGCAGGGAGATAGGAGTGGGTGGAGCCCTGGAAATTTTCTTGGG
>NW_025793039.1:0-3259 GCF_021613505.1 Equus quagga | reverse complement strand
CTCTGTGGCATATATATCCAAAGAACTTGGAAACACTAATGCTCAGAAATCCATGCAGCACTGTTTTCACCACAGCCTTACTCCCAATATCCAAGACTTGGAAGCCTACGTGGTGCCCATCAAGTGACGAATGGAGAAGGAAGATGATCTATAGCCACACAATGGCCAATCTTCGGACTGTATACATGTGGCCATCTTGGGTGACATGTTCATAAACACCCTCAGAATTCTAAGTTGTCCTGACAACCTCCATGCACACAGTGTTTCAGAGCCATCGCATACCAGTCTGACCACTCCCCATTTCCAGGTAGGATAGTTTTCCTTTCTCTGGATTTCTTGTCGGTTTCTAACTTTCTCCTCGAACTTTGAAAGGTCTACTACATTCCCTCTACACACCAGTCTCTTTCCGTTACGATTATCAAAGATTTTATCAGTTATGTTTTGTGCATATGGTGAAATGGGTGGACTTTCCCCAGAGAAAGTCATGGACTCCCTCCCAAGTTGAAGTTGCCCAGGCAATCCCCTGATGCGCACTTATCGTGTCATCTCCTAGCAGTCTGACAATTCCACCAGGCAAGTCACATGTTTCCTTCCTTCATCATTTGGGGAAGTGTAGCTGGTGCGTCCATAGATTGTAATATTCACATGGTTTTTTTCTGGTGCATATTGCTCAGTTTCCCTCACCATTTCTACTTCTTTATGATCTCTGTGCCCACCAGACCGTGAAATCTGGATTTCCTAATGCTAGTAATCTGATCCACAACCGTGGTGCTATCCTGTGAAGCTCAGGCCGCCCAAGCGGAACGTGGGCACTTACCTGCTACATCACAGGTCCGCCAATGAATTGGGCTTCTGGACCAACTTTTGGCCTGATCTTGGGAGGATGTTAGCCTGCTTCGATTATTCGTGAAGGGAATCAGTAGTAACATGAATGACGGTAACATTTACCTTTGGTTGATGAGTTTAGCATGGAACATATTCTCTTGCTAGTATTCCGCTTCATCTCTTTGCTAAGGTCTACCTTTCTGTAGCATCCTTAAGCATTTGGAGGTGCTTACCAATCCTTGGAAGTTCATCTTCTCTAATCTCTTTCAGCCTCCAAAGCTTAGGCCGTAAATCTGCACCGTTTTTTGGAGTTTCGATTTTATGTGAACTGATTGCCGTAACCCAGCATTATAACATCCTATAGCTTTTCACATCTACATTCTCAGAGATTTAGACTTCTGTGTGGGTTACATCATCTTCACCACTGTAAGCCTAATTACAGGCCCTCACCACACACTTGTGCCTAATCAACTCTTTCTCCCTCAGACCCCCGCATCCATTTCCCTTTGGGAACTACCAATCCCATGTCACGTCCTACCTTTTTGTTGCTCCGTTTTTCCTCTTCTCCTTGTACGTGAGATCCTGTGGTATGCAACCTTATCCCTGGGGCTTGCTTCAGTTCCCCTAAGACCCTCAGGAGCCATTCTGGTGGTCGCAAATGGCTGGACTGCATCCATTCCTACAGCTGAGAGCTATACCATCGTGTGGCTATAGCCGATCTTCCTTCTCCATTCATCTCTTGATGGTCACCACGGACGCTTCCAAGTCTTGGATATCGGGAGTAAGGCTGTGGTGAACACAGCAGTGCATCGATCTCTGTGCATTAGTGTTTCCATGATGTTTGGATATATGTGCCACAGAGGAATAGTCGGATCATATGGTAGGTGGATTCTAAAATTTCTGAGGCAATTCCACACCACTTTGCGTAGTGGCTGCACCGGTTCACATTCCTACCAGCAGTGCAGGAGGCTTCCTTTCTCTCCACCTCCTCTGTGAAACTTATTGTTTCCCGTCTTCATCCTTATAGCCATTATGACCACTGTGTGTTGCTATCTCATTGCCGTTCGTATTTGCATTGACTAGAGACTTAATGATGATGAACATGTTTTCATACAGCCTGTTGGCTATCTTCCTATCTTCCTGGGAGAAATGTCTGTTTCCATCTTTTGCTCAGGATCTATTGGGCTCGTTGTTTTTATTCCTGTGAAGACGTATGAGTTCATTGGATCTTTTGGCTACTCACCCCTTCTCCGATGTGTGGTTTGCAAACAGCCTGTCGCAGTTGTTGTGCTGTGTTTGCATTGAGTCAATGGAGTCGTTGGCTGGGCAGAAGCTTCTGCATTTTATGGAGTCCCGCTTGTTTATTGTTTCCTTTGTTGCCTTTGCCCACTGACACATGCTTCTTCCAAATAGGCAGCCAAGCCAGATGGCAAAGAGTAAGCTGCCTGGGTTGTCTCCTAGAAGTTGCACGGTTTCAAGTATTCCATTCAAGGCTTTAATCCATTTCGAGGTCGTGTGTATGTCTGGTGTAACATCATGGTCTACTCTCACTGTTGGTGTGCAGTCTTCTCAGCACCGTTTCTTGTGGAGACTCTCCTTTCTCCACTTTCTCCTCTAGGCTCACTGTTCGAAAATGCGCTGTCAGTAGATGTGTGAGTTGACCTCCAGGCTCTCGTTCTGTTGCATGTGTCTGTGTGCCTATTTTGGGGGCCAGGCTGTGCTGTTTCCGTACCTAGGGCTTCGTCCTATATGTTGAAATCAGAAAGTGTGATACTTGCTGCTTTGTTGGTTTTCCTGAGGATTCCTCTGGCTATTCTGGGTCCTTTGTTGCTGGATAGAAACTTTAGGATTCTGTCTTGTATTTCTGTGGGAATGATTGTTGCAACTTTGACTGGGTTGCATGCAATCCAGACACTGCTTTATGCGGTATGGACGTTTGAAGTGTGTTCGTTCTTCCATTGGAAGAGCACGGAATAGCCTTCCGTTCCCTTGTGTCTTCTGTAATATCTTTGCCCAAACCTTTGCAAGTTTTCTGTTTCCATATCTTTCTGCTGTTTGGCCACGTTTATTCCTAGATATCTTTTTCTTCCTACTGGCATGCTTTCTTTTTTGAGGTTCAGTTTTTCTATTCTTTGCAACTTTCAATTGGTTTTGTTTTGACAGAAGTTTATGGCTGTGCTCACATCTGCTGGCCATGCTGCTGCATTTCCTGAGGAAGAATGGCGATGTCTATCATCGCTTCCCATCTGCCTCTACACTACCTCAGATGCCTTCCCCTGAATGGCTGGACGAGCAGTGAGGTGGCTCACCTCCAGGATTCCACATCGCCGACCCTGGGCTGCTGAACCAGAATGTGCGGACATCACCACGGCCCCACTGGCTGGCCATTTTCATGTTCCATTGGCAACCTGCAGTTGAGTGGATTGTGACTTGA
>NW_025793038.1:0-1136 GCF_021613505.1 Equus quagga | reverse complement strand
GACTATGCGCATAGACTGCCTTTCCCGACACCTATGCATGCAGATATATGATTGTCTCGGCACAATTTGTTGAAGAGACTATACTTTCCCAATTAAATTTTCTTCAAATACACTTTAAAATTAGAAAATCAGCTACTTGAAATGGTGAACATAAAGCTACTCATCTGGAATATAATTGTAGGGCAACAAAAATCATCAATTTTTATAATCAATACCATAATGTCTAATTTAATTACCTTAATATTTATGCCAAAATAGACTCACCAAGGATGCCCTTATTCTCCTGAGCATTTCAAAATCAAACAGTACACAGACTACTCTTTCTAACAGCAACATCAGTACAGATTAAATGTGACTTTTACAAGAAAGTTCACTTAAAGATCATTGGCAAACACCTGTTCCCTTCAAGACCCACCCAGGCCACAAGTGAGTCCAGCCATGTCTCATCTCTCCACACCCTCTGATGTGGGCAGGGACAGGGATGGCCTGAACAAGGGACTGAGAGGCGTCCCTCCAGTGGACTCAGGGGCTGGCAGGTCCCATTCATTTATCCACTTGCAGCCTGTGAGGCTGTGTCAGGTGGCAATCACCACCAAGCCTTCTTAGAGGACGACCAGAATTCCCACAAGTGAAAGGCAGTGTGACAATAAAGAAAAAGTACACAAATCCCACATACCCCAAGTCTCTGGCTCCCTCATCCCAAAATTCCCACCTCTAGCCTTCCTGTCCAACAGAAATCCACATGCCCATTTTGGTTGCATTGTCCTCTCAGGACCGCTGGTCCCAGGCCCTGTCCTCCTGTAAGTGCCATCCTCCCCCTTAACCAGCCCTGGCACACAGAAAACGAGGGAGAAGACATTCTGATCCACGAGGAGGCTTGTAGCCTTGACCCTCCAGACGGGTTGACTCAGTTGGGTCCTGGAGAGTCATTCCGGTATCTGTGCAGACTGCCTGCCACAAGCAACCTGAGGACCCAAAATTCCCAGAAGGGTAGTGCAAACTGCCCCAAGACAGGCTGCTGTGCTTACCAAGGGGCCCCTCTCTGCTCACAAAAGCCTGTAACACACAGCAGAAACAGCAGAGGGCTTAACTTCCCCCTCTTCATCCTCCAAATAGTGGTGAATCTTGTTTCCAGC
>NW_025793037.1:14330-21876 GCF_021613505.1 Equus quagga | reverse complement strand
CGGGGGCGCGGGCTGCTGGCGGCGCTGTGGGGGCGCGGGAGGGCACCCTGGAGCAGCCCGAGGCTGGTCGTGGCCGCGCTACTGGGGGCCCTGGGCCTGCTCTGCCTGCTGCTTGCCGGACGCTGGGCGGACGCCTTGGGGGAGGTCGACCCGGGCTAACAGACCTTATAGAGGACTTTGACCCATCCACTGATAAGCACATTCGTGCCTGGACCACTCCAGGGACCCCAGAGGGCAGGCACATCCCGCTAAGGCTGCGAGCTAGGACACACCGGGGAAGAGTTTTGGGAGTGCTGTCTATGTATATGTGGGATATATGCAAAAGGATTAAGGATGCCAGGAAAAGTACCTGAAACAAATTAATGGATAAAAACAATGTGTAGTGCGAGAATAACTGGACATCCACATGCAAAATGATGAATTTGGATCCCTGGCTCACACTATAGGCAAATATTAGCACAGTCACTGCTTGCTTAACAACAGGGCTATGTTCTAAGAAATGGGTCGGTAGGTGATTTCCTCATTGTGTGAACATCATAGAGGGCACTTACACAAACCTAGATGGTATAGCCTACTACATACCTAGGCTGTATGGTACTAATCTTATAGGACTACTGTCACATATGTAGTCCGTTGTTGACTGAAACGTCATTATGCAGCATGACTATATAGACAATGGATCAAAGAGCTAACTATGAGTTAAAAGTATAATACTCTTAAAAGAAAATGTAGATATAAATCTTCATGACCATGGATTAAACAATAGTTTCTAATATATGACACCGAAATCACAAACAACCAAAGAAAAATAGATAAACTGGATTTCACCGGAATTGAAAACTTCTGCCCATCAAAGAACACCATCAAAAAAAGTGAAAAGACAACCCACAGAAAGGGAGAAATTATTTGCAAATCATACATCTGTTAAAGATCTAGTATCCAGAATATATAAAGAACACTTATAACTCCACAATAAAAATAGAAATAACCCAATTTTAAAGTAGGCCAAAGATTTGAATAGATGTATCTCCAAAGAAGATATACAAATTGCCAATAAACACATGAAAAGATACTCAACACCTTTAGTCATTAGGGAAATGCAAATCACAACCAAAAAAAGCATCACTTCATAGTCACAGGATGGTTATCATTTTAAAAAGAAACAAAGGAAGGAAGGAAGGGAGGGAGGATGGGAGGGATGGAGGAAGGAGGGAGGGAGGGAGGGAGGAAGGAAGGAAGAAAGAAAGAAAGAAAGAATACCAGTGGGGATGTGGAGAGATTGAACCTGTATACATTGCTGGTGAGGATGTGAAATGCTGCAGCCACTGTGGAAAACAGAGTGGCTCTTTCTCGAAAAGCTAACTGTGGAGTTACCATGTGACTCAGTAATTCCACTCTTAGGTTCAGATCCAAGAGAACTGAAAACATATGTTCATACAAAACTTCTACGTGAATGGTAAAACAGTATTTTTCATAATAGCCAAAAAAGTGGAAGCAACCCAAATTTACATCAACTGATGAATGGGTGAACAAAATAAGGTATATCATCCAATGGAATATTATTTAGCCATAAAAAGGAATGGAATACAGATATATGCTACAGCATGAACGAACCTTGAAAGCATTATACTAAGTGAAAGAAGTCAGACACCAAAGACCACAGAAGGTATGATTCCATCTATATGAAATGTGCAGAAACTGGAGTGAGCTCATGAGAGTGTCCTTAAAAGGGTTTTAGCTTTAGTTTGCAAACATTTATATTCAGCTTCACTTTTTAAGCTTTCCTCCCCTCTTCTGGGTTGAATTTTGTCCCCCTAGAAAAGAAATCTTGAGGTCCTAACCCCCAGTACCTCTGACTGTGACGAATGTGACATTACTTGGAAATAAGGTCTTTGTAGATTTCATTGTTAAGATAGGGCCATTAGGGTGAGCCTTGATCCATTATAACTGGTACGTATATCAGAAGAGGGGAATTGGGACACACACACACACACACACACACACACCCCAGAGGGAAGACAGTCATGTGAAGATAGAGGCAGAGATTGCAGTTCTACTGCCACAAGCCAAGGAACACGTGGGGTCACCAGAGGCTGAAGAGGCAAGAAAGGACCCTCTCCTACAGCCGCCAGGGGGAGCATGGCCCTGCCAACACCTTAATTTTGGACTTCTGGCCTCCAGAACTGTGAGAGAACAAATTTCTCTCGTTATAAGCCACTCAGTTTGTTGTACTCGGTTACGGCAGCCCTAGGAAACTACCCCTCCTCCACGTTGTGATTCCCTCTAGTTAACCCTGGTCAACACGCTATAATTACACGTTGGGAGATGAAATGGCAGGTCATACATAGGTGTGGGTGGGCAGGGCAGTAAGAGGAGTGCAGGTTGCCCCCACATCACCCTCCTCTGAGGATGGCATAGTGGTGGCAGCAATGACCTAGGGAGGATGTTGGTCCTAGAGGGCCAGCTGCTGACCAAAACCAAAGCAAGCTGAGGCCCACTGTGGAGCTGAATGACAGTCAAGCACAGCGTGATCCTGGAGTAGTTCATGCACAAAGGCAAACTTGGAAGCACCAGGACACATATACTCCCCAACCCTGAATACATAGTGGGATGGGGAGTGGGGCGCCTGGATCCTACCATTTGGTAGAAAGGGGATGGAGAAGTGGCAGGCCCTTGAGAGGCACATCATGCTCTACTTCTATGGTAGTACAGGGTCATCTCCAGGTTTTTCGTCAGAAACCATGGAGCTCAGAAGGAAGTGACAACATTTTTCAAGTGTTAAAAGAAAAGGGCTGTCAACCTAGCATACTGTGGTCAGAGAAAAGATCCTTCAAGAATAAAAGGGAATCAAGGCATTCTCAGCTGAAGGAAAATTAATTAAGGGAATTTGTCACCAGCAAACCTACTCTAAAACAGTGACTAAGGGAAGTTCTGAAAAAGAAAGGAAACAGTAAAACAAGGAACCTTGGAACACCAGGAAGGAAGAAAGTAGCAAAATATGGGTAAATAGACTTTCCTTCTCCTCTTGAGTTTCTAAATTATGTTTGGTAGTTGAAGAAAATATTATAGCAATGTCTGATGTAGTTCTAAATTTATGTAGAGGAAATAAATTTAAGACAATTATATTATAAACAGAGAAGGTTAAGGGATGTAAAGGGAGGTAAAGTTTGTACACTTCAGGCAAACTGGTCAAACAATAGCCCCAGTAGATTGTGATAAGTTCTGTACATATACTGTAATACCTAGAACAATCTCCTGAAAAGTCATACAGAAAAGTACATTTTGAAAATGTTATATATAAATCAAAATAGAATTCTAAAAATTGTTCAAGTAACCCACAGGAATGTAGAGTGGAAAATAGAGAAATGAAAACCAGAGAGGACAAAGGAAAAAACAAATGAAAATGGCAGACTGATGCCCTCACATCTCAATAATTACATTAAATGTAAGGGATCTAAATACACCGACTAAAAGACAGAGATTGGCAGAGTACATTAAAAGACATGACCCAACTATATGCTGCTTACAAGAAAATCATTTTAAATGTTATAGTAGAAATAGGTTGAAAATCAAAGGATGGAAAAAGATAAATAGTGCAAATACTAATCATGCAAAGGAAAGAAGGAATGGCTATATTAATATCAAATAAAGTAGACTTCAGAGCATAGAAATTACCAGCTGCAGAGAGGGATGTTATATAGTGATAAAAATGTTGATCCACCAAGAAGACTAAGCAATTCTAAATCTGTAATCCCAAACAACAGAGATGCAAAATATGTTTTTTTAGAACTGAAAGGAGAAATAGATGAATCCATAATTACAGTTAGAGACTTCACACCCCTCTCTCAACAATTCATAGAACAACTACAAAGAGAATGAGTAAAGATATAGAAGAGTTCAAGAACATGGTCAATTAACAGTATCTAATTGATATTTATGGAACACTCCACCAAACAATCAACAGAAGACACATTCTTTTGAAGTGCACATGGAACACCTGCCAAGATGGACCAGATCCTGAGGTTTGCATAGGTCTTGGTTACGGCAGCCCTAGGAAACTGCTAGCTCCTCCATGTTGTGATTCCCTCTAGTTAACCCTGGTCAACACGCTATAATTACATGTTGTTGGGAGATGAAATGGCAGGTCATACATAGGTGTGGGTGGGTGGGGACAACAAACCTCAACAAGTTTACAAGAATTGAAATCATACAGAATATGCTCTCTACCCACGGTGGAGTCAAGCTAGAAATCGATAGCAGAAAGACACCAGAAATGTCTTCACTGCCCCATCAGCAGCATCATGACTCTAAACAATCATCAGAATCTGAGACAGGCCTTGTTGTTTTCCGTCCGCTGTCCAGTTCTACGTCTGGAAAGGGACTTTTCTGGTCTTGGGAAACACTCATGACACGGTCACAGAAGATGGAAAAGTAAGGGGTAAATGGCCATTTCTCCTTTCTTCCTCCCCACTGCTAAAGCCAGTCTCCTTTGTTGTTGAAGAAAGGAGGGGATCATATTCTCCCTACCACACGTCTGTCTCCTGGCTCCACCACTCACCCACTCCTTTTCTACTATGAGTGCGGATGACTTTACTCAAGAAGAGGCAAATTCAGTCTCTACTCGCCCTTGGCCAGCTTCTGCCCACCAGTTACAGCATAGCTAACCCCGTGGGCATGATCAGCTGCAACTAGTATAACGTGGCCACTTGGTGAAAGTTAAGAAAGCGACTACCTGGTCAGGGGTAGATATCTTCCAGGCTGTGCTGAGAATCGCCTCACAGAACACTGGGAACACCACGGGTCAGATCCCTGAGGCATTGTGAGTAGCGTGCTCCTCGGTCCGCTGGTAGTGATTTCAGGGACTCCAGCTTTACTTGCAGACAGGGGAGGGACTGCTATCTTTTTCTGACAAAAGGAGAAACTGAGGCCCGGAAAGCTTAGATGATGTACACTAAGCCACCCACTGTGCTGGATCTGGAACCATAATCCACGTCTTATAGTTCATCCTCCTTCTGCCCTCCGTGCCCCTCTTGAGCCCCCACTCCACCCACCCAATGATGAGATTGTGGTAAATATGGAAATGAAACCACAAGTCAGAGTTTGGAGGCAAGAAATCTGAATAATGAAACATAATTTCTCTTCCCTTGTCTGTGTTCAATCTTAAGAAAAAAAGGAAATATACCTTATTGAGAAAGGAGTGTTGAAATCTCCAACTGTAACTGTGGATTTGTCTATTTCTGCATCATTTCTCTCAGTTTTGCCTCTTGAATTTTGAAATTCTCTTGTTTTTCTAAAGGTCTGTTACTTAGGAGGTGATGCACAGTGAGCATTATTTTGTCCTGCGCATGAATTAACCTATCTGTCATTATCAAAGGTCCTTCCCTATCCCTGGTGTGGAGATGGTGTGGTTCTGACCCTGCTTCATCTGAGATTCGTATAGCCACTGCCGGTTTCATGTGCTTGATCTCTGCACGGTATCTTTTTATTCTCCTACTTTAGTCTCTCTGGGTCTTTGTATTTACAGTGGGAATTCCTTTAGAAAGCATGCATTTGGGTCTTGCTTTTTTATCCAATCTGACAATCTGTCTTATAATTTGAAAGTTTAGACAATTTACATCTAGTATGGTTATCAGCATTGTGTTAAAATTCACTATCTTGCTATTTGTTTCTATTTGTTTCATCTGTTTGTTTTTTCTGGTGATTTTTTAAGATTCCATTTTATTTCCATTACCGCTTTATTAGCTGCACCTCCTTTTATTTTCTTAGTGGTTTCTCCACAATTTACAATGTGCACTTTTAACTTATCGTATTCTACCTCCAGTGAATGTCACATCACTTTACATACTCTGTAAGATCTTCATAACATTACACTTCTACTTCCTCCATCCTATCTTCTGCGTTATTGGTGTTATAAATTTGACATTCACACAAAATAGAAACAACAATATATTCTTATTTTGCTTTCAAGAGTCAGTTATCTTTTGAAGAAATTTTTAAATAATAAAAAGAATCTTTTATATTTACCCATCTATTTACTGTTTTTGGCCTGTCATTTTGTTGTCGAGATCCCACTTGTCATCCACTTTTATTTCCATCCACCTGAACCATCTTACAGATCACTCCTGAGCAGCCTGTTGTTCAATGTCTGGAAACAGTAGTTTTAATATATTACATATACATAGTTTCCCGGTTGTCTATGGGAGGAGGGTAAGTAACAATCCTCGTTACTCCATCATGGCCAGAAACAGAAGACCCTCCCTCATTTCTTTTCTTGCAAAGCATTTATCAAAGACACTAGACATTTGTACTATTGACTTTCCCACATTCTGAACTTTGCTGCTCGCATCCTCATGATGTCATTTAATGTATTCCTCTATCTCATACTTTTCTTAAAATGGAAGTTAGTGTTGGTTGATTTGATCAGACAGATAAGAATCAAGCTTAATTTTTTTCACAATTTTACTCTTAGTTGGTGTTTTATATTGCCGTCAGGGGGCCCTTTTTATGTTAGCACTCATTGATGATCATTGCATAGATGTATTACTTAATAGGTATTTCAAAATGGTGATATTCTATTCTAATATTTGTTTTTCCTTTAGTGGCTAGAATATTTCTATTAGGATATTCTTCCCCTCTTCACTTATTTAGTAACGTGAAGTAGTTCATGCAGGAAAGGCAGGATAAATGCTTGATAAACCCCAGGATAAATTACAAATGAATAAAAGGTTTAAATGTTAGAAAAAAGGAAACCTCAAAAGTTCTAGAAGGAAACAGAAAAGTATTCCACTATACACTACACATGTGGAAGGTCTTTCTAACTATGACTCAAAAGCCAGAACACACAAATAAATGTGGTTGATTAATTTGCCTACATAATAGTGATATACGTCTATATAACAAAACAAAGTAAAATATGAATGACAAACTAGACAATAATATTTGTAACTCACATGATAGACAAGTGCCTAATCTCTCTAATATGGAGAGTTCCCAGGAAATTGAAATTAAAAGACCAGCAACCCATTGTAAAAAATGGACAAAGGATATGAAGAGAATTAACAGAAAAAAACTGATATTGAACATAGGAAAACATGCTTAATCTCACTCATATGGACAGAAATGCATATCAAACTGCACTTAGACATGATTACTCCCCATTAGGTGTTCAAGACCCAAAAGTATGAAACAGACAGCTGCCTTCATACTTCATTAGCCAAAACACAGGATGGCACAACCCATGTGTAGCAGACAATGCAACATTGTTTGACACAGCAAAGGTTGGAAGAACCCCAAATGACCATCAACTGGGACAGGTGAAAAAGAAACTCGGGTATAGCTACACAAAAGACTGCTGTGTAGCGGGACAGAACAAATAAGGAGGCTCTCTACGTGCCAATATGGAAAACGCCCATGATGTGTTGTTAAGTGAAAAGAACAAGATATAGAGCCATAGAAATAGTATGCTACCTTTTATGCAGAAAAAGAATAAGTTTAGATTATGTACTCAGACTTGCTTATATTTGCAGAAAGAAACACTGTAAGTATA
>NW_025793037.1:9583-14320 GCF_021613505.1 Equus quagga | reverse complement strand
AAAAATTATAAATTGAGGGCCTTGGACATATCACACATTGAGATATAATTTAACAACAAGGAGTCTTCTGTCACCAAGGTTTCTACGATGTATCTGGGGATACAGACAAGAAATAGAAGCACTTGGCCTGTGTATGCAGAGAACGTGATCGAATTATACAGGAGGGGCACTTAAGTCAGCCTTAGGTGGGTCTGAAAACTTTCCTTAAGAATGTGAGATTGAAGGTGAATCCTTAAACCCAAATGATGAGTTGGAGTAGCCATCCAGAGCATGTGTGTATGCCTGGGGAGGAGGGAACTGGCAGAGGGGGGGAGAGCTGCTGTCGGAAGCAATGCAGGCAGGAGGGCAGGACCCTTGGGGGTGACATCTGAGTAAGCATAGTGATCGATGAGTGGAGATTTCAATGGATGCCTCAATACGAAGAGCCTCACTTAAAATACCAAGGAGTCTAGAACTTGCGAGGACAGTTGACAGCATAAAGGATAATAAGCTGGAGAACATCATGATTATTATAGTTCTTCCTAGTTTGTCGATTGTTTTTGTCATAAATGGGTGTTGGATTTTGTTACATGTTTTTTTTCTGCATCTATTCAGATGATCATGTGATTTTCTCCTTCATTCTAATATGGTGTAATACAATGATTGATATTTATATGTTGAACCAATCTGTCATTCCCGGGATAAATCCCAAGAATCTATATTTATATATGTTACATGCTTCTCATGGCATATACTTCTTTTCATAAGTTGCTGTATTCGATTTGCTAGTATTTGTTGACGATTTCTATATCTATATGTATAAAGGATATTGATCTGTAGTTTTCTTGTAATATCTTTGTCTAGATAGTACTGACCTCATAGAATAAGTGGTGAAGTACTGTCCCTCTCATATTTTGTAAAGTGTTTGTGGGGCCGGCCCATGGCCGAGTGGGTAAAGCTCCATGTACCCTGCTTCAGTGGACCGGGGTTTGCAGGTTCAGATCCCAGGTGTGGACCTACTCCACTCATCCACCATGCTGTGGAGGCATCCCACATACAAAGTAGAGGAAGATTGGCACCGATGTTAGCTCAGGGCTAATCTTCCTCAAGCAAAAAGAGAGAAGGATTGGCAAGAGATGTTAGCTCAGGGTGAATCTTCCTCACACACACACACACACACACACACAAAAGTGTTTGTGAATTACTGGTGTTAATTCTTCCTTAAATGTTTAGCAGAATTCATCAGTGAAGACATCAGGTACTGGGCTTCTCTTTGGGGCCAGTTTTTTAAATTACTAATTGAATCTCCTTACCGAAAGGCTGTAGATATATTCAGATATTATTTCTTCTTGAGTCACTTTCAGTAGTTGGTGTCTTTCTAGGAATTTATCCATTTCATCCAAGTTATCTAGTTTCTTGGCATCCAGTTGTTCTTAGTATTTCCTAAGGTCCTTTTTATTTCTGTAAGATCAGCAGCACTGTACCCTTTTTCATTTCTGATTTTAATAATTTTAGCCTTCTTTCTATTTCATGGTCAGATGAGCTAAATGTTTGTCAATTTTTTTCCAAAGGACAACTTTGAGTTTCACTCATTTGCTTTTCTATTGTCTATTTCACTTGTGTCTGTTCTCATCTCTATTATTTCCTTACTTCCTGTTGCTTTGTTTTCAGTCGCTCTTCTCTTTCTGGTGTCTTAAGATGGAAGGTTACGTTACTGATTTGAGATCTTTCTTCTTTTTAATAAAAGCTTTCACAGCTTTAAATTAGCCTCTAAGCATTATGTCAGCTGCATCTCATACGTTTTGGTATGTTGTGTTTTCATTTTCATTCATCTCAAAGTAGTTTCCCAATTCTCTTGTGATTTCTTCTTTGGTCCACTGGTCACAGTGGTCCCCTCTTATCCACTTACCCATGAGGGATACATTCCAAGACCCCCAGTGTATGCCTGAAACTGTGGATAGTACCAACCCCTATATATACTGAGTTTTACTATACATACAGACTTATGATAAAGTTTAATTTATAAATTAGGCACAGGAGGAGATTAACAACAATAACTAATAATAAAGTAGAACAATTATAACTATTGTAATAAAAGTTATGTGGATGTGGTCTCTCTCTCGCTCTCTCTCAAAATATCTTATTGAATAGCACTCACTCTTCTTGTAATGATGTGAGATGATGAAATGCCTAAATGTTAAGATGAAGTGAGGTCAATGATGTAGGAATTGTGAGGTAGAATTAGGCTACTATCAACCTTCTGATGATAAGTCAGAAGGACAATGATGGAGCCATGACAATGTTGATGGTCGGATATGAGGAGGAGATGATGTTGATGGTTGGGGATACAACAAAGGGATGATTCATGTCCCATGTGGAATGAAGCAGGATGGTGTGAGATTCCATCGTGCTACTCAAAATGGCACTGCCATTTACAATTTATGAATTGATCATTTCTGGAATTTTCCATTTAATATTTTCAGACCACGGTTGACCTCGGGTAACTGGAATGTGGAAAGTGAAACTGCAGATAAGGGGGACTGCTGTATTTGGGAGTGTGCCATTTAATTTCCACATATTTGTGAATTTTATAAATTGCCTTTTGATATTGTTTTCTCATTTTGACCCATTGTGGTAGAACACACTTTGTATTATGTCAATCTTTTTAAATTTATTGAGACTTATTTTATGGCTTAGCATATAGTCTATCCTGGATAATATTCCAAGAGCCCTTAGAAGAATGTGTATTTTGCTCTTTTTGGGTGGACACCTATAGAATATTTGTTTTCTATATATCTAATGTCTTTTTTATTCCTCTCTTACTGACCTATTTTGTGTTAAACAGATATTTTCTAGTGTACTATTTTAACACCCTTGTCATTTCTTTTACTATATTGTAAATGTTATCTTTTTACATCATTTTAGGGGCTGCCCTTGGGATTAAAATTTACATCTTAATTTATAACAATCTATTTCAGATTCATTCCAACTTAATTTAAATAGTATACAAAACATTACTGTTATATCACTCTGTTCTCTCTTCCCCAGCTTTGTGCTGCTAATATCATATAAATTGCATGTGTATAAGGTACTCTTTATTTCTTCCTGTGGATGTGAGTTACTGTTTAGTGTTCTTTCATTTCAGCCTGAAGGACTCCCTTTAGTATTTCTTGTAAGGTAGATCTGCAAGCAACAAGTTCTTTCAGTTTCTCTTCATCTGGAGATGTTTTAGATTTCTTCATTTTTGAAGAATTTAGGGTTGACAGTCTTTCTTTCAGCACTTTGAATGTATCATCCTATGGACCACTGGCTTCCATGTCTTTTGATGAGAAATCAGCTGTTAATCTTGTCGAGGATCTCTTGTACATAAGTCACTTCTCACTGTTTTCAAGATTCTCTCTTTATCTTTGTCTTTTGATAGTTTGAGGATGCTATGTCCAGGTGTGGGTCTCTTTGGATTTATCCTACTTAAAGTTCATGGAGCTTCTTAGATATGTAAATTAATGTTTTTCCTCAAATTTTGGAAGTGTGCGGCCATTATTTCTTCAAATACTCTTCCTGCCTCTTTCTCTCTCTTCTCTCTGTGTTCTGCTCTGGGGTTCCCTTTATGTGTATGTCAGTATGTTGATGACATTCCATGGGTCTCTGATGATCTGCTTATTTTTCTTCATTCTTTTTTCTCTCTATCTTCAGCAAAAATAGGTAGGTGAGACCCTATCAAACTAAAAAGCTTCTGCATAGCTTTTTTTCCTGTATAGGCATCATACATTCTTTTTCTTTGCCTGTTCAGTAATATTTTGTTGAATACTGGACATTTTAAGTAACAGAATGTTGCAACTCTGAAAATCACATCCCTCCAAGCCTTTGGTTAACATCCAGCGTTCTGAAAACGTTGATTCTGACCATTTTTGAAAGTATTCCTTGTTTTTGTAAAGCTACAGATTTTTGGAGGTCTTTACTCTGCCATTTCAACTATATCACCTCATAATTATATTTAAGCCCTATAAATAGCATTCTGGTTGCAGCATGAGGGGCAATTAGAGAGCAGCAATCCTTGAAACAAGTTCAGTCCCAGGAAACAGTTGCAACAATCCAGACCAGAAATCATGGTGACCATAAAATGGGGTGGAGATGGGGGTGAGGAGTGAATGCTCTGGAGAGATACAAAGCCATTATAATCCACAATTTGTGTTTTTTATGGGAGGGATAAATCAAGGTTCCTGGTTCGGGCACCTTGATGGAGTGTGGCACCATTCCCAAGGTGGGAAACCCAGGGAGGAAAGAGATGCATGGCCCGCAGAGCCAATAGTGGTCCCTACAAGACACACTCAGAAGAAACACCAGAGAAGTTTGGTGGATGCTCCAGTACCAAGTGGACCTGGAGGCTGACAACCTGAGACTTGACGACCAATAAAATTGAGAATCATGCCTGGTAATCAGTGGTGCCTTGTAGGCAGTAGCCAGCAGAGAAGGATCCATATCAGGAAAAGCATGGTAAACACCACATAGCCGGTGAAAGAAATTTTCAGGAGCTAACATAATTCATCCTCTGGGGAACCTCAGAAATATATCCAAGGAAAACAAGAACTTGTTGGGGGTCTGGAGTGCTGCAATAGCAGGTGGAGTGAAAGCTAAGAAAACATTCATGACCATGTCCAAATGACCTCACTGTAAACTTCAGGTTACTGCAGCCTTATGAAAGACAACGGACAAATTACTTCCTTGGCCCAGGCTTGACCCCTTTAAACTAGCCTACAC
>NW_025793037.1:0-9483 GCF_021613505.1 Equus quagga | reverse complement strand
AAAGAAACACTGTAAGTATACCCAAGAAAGAAAGTGGTTAATTTTAGAGGACTGTGGGAGATTCAAGTGGACAAGGTAAAGCCAAGATCTCTTAATATTTGCTTCTTCATAGTCTTTTATTGTAAAAACACATAACATCAGACATACCCTCTTAGCAGATTTTAAGAGTACGGTCCAGTATTGTTAACTATAAGCACAATGTTGTACAGCAGATCTCTCGAACTTCTTCACCTTGCGCGACTGAAACGCTCAGTCCATTGAACAGCAGCTCCCCATTTCTCCCTTCCCCCAGCCCCTGGCACCCACCATTCTACTTATTGTTTCTGTGAATTTGACTACTTTAGATGCCTCATATAAGTAGAAAATGCAGTATTTGTCCTCTGTGACTGACTTACTTCACTTAGCACAATGTCTTCAAGGTTCATCATATGTTGTAGCGTTGACAGGATTTCCCTCTTTTTTATTACTGAATAATATTCCACTGTGTGCATGTGTGTGTAAATATATATATATATCACATTTTCTTTGTCCATTCCTCCATGAATAGACACTTAAGCTGTTTCCACCTCTTGGTTATTATAAAAAAACAACAAAATACACATTCTTCCCAAGCACACATGGAACACACTCTCCATCATAGATCATATGTTAGGTCACAAAAAAAGTCTTAGCAAATTTAAAAAGATTGAAAACACACCAAGAATCTTTTCTGACCACTGTGGTGTGAAACTAAAGATCAGTAACAGGAAGAAAACTGGAAAATTCACAAAAACATGGAAATTAAACAGTACACTCTTAAAAAACCAATGAGTCAAGGAAGAAGCCAAAAGAGAAATCAAAAAATATTTTGAAACAAACAAAAATGGAAGCACAATATACCAAAACTTATGGAATGCAGCAAAGGCAATTCTAAGAGGGAAAGTTATAGTGATAAATGCCTACATTAAAAAAAAGAGAGAAAGATCTCAAATAAACTTTAACTTACACCTCAGTGAAGCAAAAAAAGAGGAATAAACTAAGGCCAAAGGTAGCAGAAGGAATGAAGTAACAAAGGTCAGAGCAAAAATAAAGACCAGAAAATCAATGGAAAAGCTCAACAAAATGAAGAGCTACTTTTTGTGAGAAGATAAGCAAAATTGACAAACCTTTTTCTCTAGGTGAATTTTAAAAAAAGACAAATAAATAAAATTAGAAATGAGAGGAGAAAAGTTACAAATGATACCAAAGAAATACAAAGGATCATAAGAGACTACTATGAACAATTATATGCATCAAATAGATAAATTAAAAGAAATGGATAAGTTCCTAGAAACATACAACCTCCCAAAACTGAATCATAAAGAAATAGAAAATCTGAACAGACCAATAACAAGTAAGGAGATGGAAGCAGTAATCAAAAACCTCCCAAGAAAGAAAAGCCAATACCATATCACTCCACTGGTGAATTCTACCAAATATTTAAATAAGAATTAATACCAAATCTTCCAAAAATTGAAGATGAGGGAACACTTCCAAACTCATCTTATGAGACCGGAATAACCCCAATATCAAAACCAGACAAGGACACTACAAGAAGAGAAAACTACAAAGCAATATCTCTGATCAGTATAGATGCAAAAATTCTCAACAAAATATTAGTCAACCAAATTCCACAGTATATGAAAAAGTTCACACAACATAATCAATTGGGATTTATCCCTGAGATGCAAGGATGGTTCAACATATGCAAATCAAACAATGTGATACACCACATTAATAGAACTAAAGATAAAAATCACGTGATCAACCTAAGAGATGCAGAAAAAGCAATAGACAAAGGTACAACATCTTTTCATGACAAAAACTCCCAATAAAATGAGTACAAAAAGAACTTAACCTCAACATAATAACAGCCATATCTGACAAGCCCACAGCCAACATCATACTCAATGGTGAAAGGTTGAAAGCTTTTCCTCTCACTGGAGCAACACATATATGACCACTCTCACTTCTATTCAACATAGTACTGGAAGTCCCAGCCAGAGCAATTAGGCAAGAAAAAGAAATAAAAGGCATTCATATCAGAAAGGAAAAAATAAAACTGTCTCTGTTTGCAGATGATATGATCTGACATGTAGAAAATCCTAAAGACTCTACCAAAAGACTGTGAGAACTAATAAGCAAGTTCAGTAAAGCTGCAGGATACAAAATCAATATACAAAAATCAGTTGCATTTCTATACACTAACAACAAAATATCTGAAGAAGAAATAAAGAAAATAACCCCATTTACAATAGCATCAAAAAAAATAAAACACTTAGGGATATATTTAACCAAGGAGGTGAAAGATCTGCACACTGGAAATTATAAGACTTTTGTGAAAAAAATGGAAGAAGACACAAATAAATGGAAAGATATTTCATGTTTATGGATCAGTAGAATTAATATTGCTAAAATGTACCCACTACCTAAAGCCATCTATAAATTAAACGCAATCCCTATCAAAACTCCAGTGTCATTTTTTATAGAAATAGAACAATTCTAAAATTCATATGGACCCACAATATACTTCAAATAGCCAAAGCAATTGTGAGAAAGAAGAACAAGGCTGCAGGCATCACACTTCCTGATTTCAAACCATATTACAAAGCTGTTTTGACCAAAATAGTGTGGTACCAGCATAAAACAGACACATAGAGCAATGCAACACAATCAAGAACTCAGAAACAAACCCTTGCCCATACAGTCAACTAAAATTTGGCAAGAGAGCCAAGAATACTCAATGGAGAAAGGATAGTTTCTTCAATAAATGATGTTGGGAAAACTGGAGAGTCACGGGCATAAAAATAAAATTGGACCCCTATCTTCCAAAATACTTCCCTACCACTCACAAAAATTAACTCAAAGTGGATTAAAGATTTAAAGATAGGACCTGAAACTATAAAACTCCTAGAAGAAAACATAGGGGAAAACTCAACATCAGACTTAACAGTGATTTTTCAGACATGACATCAAAAGCACAAGCAACAAAAGCAAAAATAAATAAGTGGGACTACACCAAACTAAAAAGCTTCTGCACAGCAAAAGAAAAAAATCAACAAAATGAATGGCAAGCTACATAAATTGAGGAAATATTGCAAATCACATATGTGATTAGGAGTTAATATCCAAAATATATAAGGAACACATATAACTCATGGCAAAAAATAAAAATAAACAATCCAATTTTAAAAATGGGCAGAGGACCTGAATAGAAATTTTTTCAAAGAAAACATACAAATAGTCAAAAGGTACATGAAAAGATACTCAACATCACTAATCATCAGGGAAATGCAAATCAAAATCACAATGAGATATCACCTCACACCCATTAGAATGGCTATTATCAGAAAGACAAGAAATAGCAAGTTTTGGTGAGAACGTGGAGAGAAGGGAACCCTGCACGTTGTTGGTGGGAAGGTAAATTGGTTCATCCACCATGGAAAATAGTGCAGAAGTTCTTCAAAATAGTAAAAATGGAAGTACCATATGATCCAGCAATCCCACTTCTAGATATCTATCCAAAGGAATTGAAATCAGGACCTTAGAAGAGATATCTGCACCCCCATGTTCATTGCAGCATTATTCACCATAGCCCAGATATGAAACAACCTAAGACTCTATTTACAAATGAATGGTTAAAGAAGATGTGGTATGTATATACAATGGAATATTATTCAGTCATAAAAGAGAAGAAAATCCTGCCATTTGAAACAACATGGATGGACCTTGAGAATCACGCTAAGGGAAAAAAGCCAGACAGAGAAAGACAAACACTGTATGATCTGACTTATATGTGAATCTAAAAAAGCCAAACTCATAGAAACAGAGAGTGGAATGGTTGTTGCCACGGCCTTGGGTTGTTCCACGGGGTGGAAGAAATGAAGAGATGATGGTCAAAGCATACAAACGTTTAGTTATAAGATGAATAAGTTCTGAGGATGCAAGTCCAGCATGGTGACTATAGTTACCAACACTGTAGTATATATTTGCAAGTTGCTAAGAAAGTAGATCTTAAATGTTGTTACAACCAAAAAATAAGAAATTGTAATCATGTGAGGTGATGGAAGTATTCACTAACCCTATTGTGGTAATCATTTTGCAATATATACATGTATCAAACCATCATGTTGTACATCTTAAACTTACACAATGTTATATGTCAAGAATAGCTCAGCAAAGCTGGGAAAAAAATTCTCTTGTATAAAGAAGAAGTAGGATTTCATATTGTTAGATTTTGGAATCATATGAATACATTTCCTATTCAAAAATTAAATTTAAGGGGCCAGCCCCGTGGCACAGTGGTTAAGTTCATACACTCCACTTCGGCAGCCTGGGGTTTGCCAGTTCGGATCCTAGGTGCAGACCTGCACACTGCTTATCAAGGCATGCTGTGGTAGGCGTCCCACATATAAAGTAGAGCAAGATGGGCATTGATGTTAGCTCAGGGGTAATCTTCCTCAGCAAAAAGAGAGGATTGGCAGCAGACGTTAGCTCCAGGCTAATCTTCCTCAAAAAAAAGAAGATTAAATTTAAAAGAGCTCCCAATCTTCCTTATACAGAGTCATAATATATTTTTAACATCTGAATATTTTGATTTTATTTTTTAAAGACAAAGGAGCTTGAATGTAAAATTTGTGTTATGCTGGAGTTATAAGAGCAGGCGGCCCCAACACCCAAACAGATTACTCTCGTACCTACATATCATTATTCAGCCAGAATAGAATTCTCAGGCTGGACCTTATCTGACTTTCATGATGTTTTATTTTATCTCACAAATCTAAGGAAAAAATATGAATTTTCAGAAACTGTCATTCATTAATGCCTTAAGCTTAACATAAGTATTAGAAGCCCCAGAAATTGTTAAAAGATTTTTGTACTGGAAGGAATTAAGTAGTTGGTAGCTGGATGAATTCATTCATTTTTTAAAAAGGGGAACATATTGGGGCTGGCCTGGTGGTATAGCGGTTACGTTCATGTGCTCCACTTTGGCAGCCTGGGGTTCACAGGTTTGGATCCCGGGTACAGACGTACACACCACTCATCAAGCCATGCTATGGCAGTGTCCCACATACAAAGGAAGATTGGCATGGCTCTTAGCTCAGGGCCAATTTTCCTCACCAAAAAAATAAATAAATAAGAGGAACATGTTGCAGGATACACAGTCAACATTAAGCACTGTTTTAGGAAGACAAATGTGATTGAAACATTTTGATAAGTTCTTGGAGTGCCTAGCCCAGCGGCCATGACCTATGATATGCTTAGACAAAACCCTGATTTGCAATGATGTTGGATTTGGGCAAAACCACTTTTAAAATATTTGAATCCGAATGTTACCTTGATTTTCCTCTTTGCATTTCTCTTGTAACTAAGCATATTTTATCTCTCCGAGGACAATGCCTCCAACAGACTTTAGCTACTTTCACATGCTTAGAAAGACAAAAGCACATTAATAGTTTTCAACTACTATTCACATTCCAGATGTCATTGCTTAGATTCACATTGCCAATGAGCCCCTTCTTTCCTCCATAGTTTTGAACAATAGCATATACAGACAACGAACGGAGTCAGTTGGGCAAACTATCACTTTTTCATCCAAAGCACAGAGCCTCCTAGTGAATTGAGATGAAGAAATGCAGCAAGAATCAAAGGTCCAAATGGGGCTTCCCAAACCTTCTCCCTCAATGGACGATGCTGGGTCTGGAGTGGGCCTCAGCTAACATCCTTACCATACTAGACTGAGAAGAGTAAACCTAATGAGGAAAGACTTGCCTGAGTCAGCCAGAAAAAGACCTTCTCTGGTCAGCTTAGAGCATGGAAACAGGAAGTACCGAGCAGGCTACACATGGGCACAGGGAGATCCAGGAACCCAAGGGAGGGGGCATGGAACCTGTCTCCTGGTTTGAGGCAAAGTAACTCCAGTCCCATGTCTGGAAACAGTGAGTATCAGGGTTTCCCTCTAATTCTTCCCCCCAAATTACTTCTCCTTGATACTGTTCTCTTCCCAGGGAGTGGTATTTAAATATTCTCTCCTTTGGAAATTAAGGAGCAAGAGGGTCTCTCTGAAAAGACCAGAGGGTTCATGGAATGCTGCTCTTGGAACAGTCCCTCTCAGAACCCAGCCACCATGCTATGAGAAGCTCAAACTGGAGGAGAAGACCCCGTGTGGGCAGTGGAGTCAACAGTCCCAGCCAAGCTCCCAGCTGATAGCCAGCATCAACGACCAGCCATGTGAGGGAAGCATCTCGTACACCGCAGCTCAGTTGAGCCCCCAGACAGCTCCACCTTGAGCCAAGGTCACATGGAGCAGATAATAAAATGTTGGAAATGTTGTAAATAAATTACAACTATATTAGATTATATATTACATATGAATTAATTGGCAAAAAAGATCAATGCTTTTGCATTATCCCCCAGGACTTCAACCATACGATCAAATGTGTATGTTCCTGAAAATAAGGGTGTACCTTCTTTTATTAAAGTAAATCTGTACCCTGCTTTGGGGGATATCATGAAACTTTAGCCACAAAAGTGTCTGAGGCCAACAGAGATGCAGAGCTATAGAATCTAAAAGCCACTGGTGATGTTACCGAAAGTTCGGTCTCTGAACCTGATGCCAATCCAAGTAACGAGAACAGAGTCTTGAGTGGAAAGGAAAGCCTTTATTTTTCTTTGCCAGACAGAGAGAGCAACGCAAGGGCTCATGCCTCAAAAATTGCTAGCTCCCTGTTAAGAAACAGGTAGGGGCTTTTATTTGGGGTTTTAGGTGGGGGAGGGGTGCTTGTAGCTTTGGCTGGCGTTTTCTCACCAGCCTGTGTTTGGCCTTGAGAGGCTGCTTGCAGGAAGGGGGGAATGGTAAGACAGGAGGATTGCAGGTGGATGTCCTTGGCTGTCTTGCCTTCATTATGGATGGTGGATTTTAGCATCAGGGAGCCAAAGAGTTGAGGTCTGGGAATCCTCAGCTTTCCGACATTCTCTAGACAACAGTTTCCCTGTGGTGCACTTTAATGTGAGCCCAGCGCCAGCCCACCTGAGCTTTAACAATTGTAACTTCTATTTGGTTGTAAAGGCTCAGGGAGTCAAAGGTTAAAGAAACAGATATTTACATGAGTGTAGCTAAAGAAGCAGGGAACTGGGAAAAGGTGCTTTTGCTTTTAACCCCATCTGTGCTGGGTTCACTGTAAGGGAACAAACATCAGGGATGATATTAACTAAGAACCAGTAACCGTGAGTTGATAATAGCTAGTACAGATGTCAACAAAACAATCGTTTGCTACTGTGGATAACAAACACTCTTCTACATTACAACACATGAAGAAGGTGCTATGGTGCAACTACCCCAAAATGACCCCAATTATTGAGTTTGGCCTTCTAGCCAAACTCTTGCCGAAGCAACAATTTGCTTGTTGCTACTTGCTATGTGGCTGTGAATTTGACTTTGGAACTGGCTCTCATAACGGAGTCTACAACGGCTTTCATGCAGCCATACTAGTACTATACGGGTGTGGGAATCAAGGAGACAAATGAAGATGTGGGGTATTTCAAAACACAAACTTATTCTAAAAACAGTGGCCTCTAATTTTACATGCTTTGTATGGTGCCTGCATGAGGAGGAGCACAACGTCACTGCTACATGTGCTGCCAGGTTCCATGATAGTAACAGGTGCAAGATTTGCATTATACTAGCCTTTTCCTGCACAAGAATAATGTGCCATCGAATGCAGAGATATGGCCACATTCTTAGCAGAAATTTTCAGGCATAGTATTTGTAGTGAAATCAGTAACTTCTCGAGCAGTTGTAGGGTGAAGTGCCCAGTGAGAGCCAATATTGGAATGAGTTTTAGAACTCCAGCTGTAAGAAACAAACAAGTCACTGATCTCAAGCTGCATGAGAAGCCACCTCAGAGGATGAAATCACAAGGGCAAATGAATAAGCTGTTATCAAAAACATCCACTGAAAAACAAAAGAAGGATGAGGCCAAAAGTGCCAAACAGGAAGCACACCACAAAACGTCTTCTCTCAGCAACATGAGACCCAGCATGAGCTAGAGGGGAAAAAATCAAGAACCTAAAAAAGAAACGGAAAGCAATCCAACCACTGAAATAACAAGCAGGAGGTAGCAAACAGCTGGAAGAAATGGCTGGAGAAAGGGGGTTATCTCCAGGAGCTAGAAGGGTTAGAATTGAGTCTTTTAAATAGTCCTAGAAAACAGGTTGGATACCAGAAATAAGTACAAATATATCTCTTTGTTAAACCTGTTGGAGGCCCTGACATTCTCTGGTCCACTCTTGAGGTTCATATGTAATTTATTCAAAATTCTGAATATGTGGGAAATGTTTTGTTAAATTTATTTTTCTTACCTTTCAATATAATTTGGGAGAAGAGGGAGTAAGGTTTTGTTTGTTTGTTTGTTTGTTTGTTTTTGGTGAGGGAGATTGGCCCTAAGCTAACATCTTTTGCCAATCTTCCTCCTTTATTCTTTTTTTTTTTTCCTCCCCAAATCTCCAGCACGCAGTTGTATATCCTAACCGCAAGCCCTTCTAGTTCTGGTATGTGCGACGCCACCACAGCATGGCTTGATGGGTGGTGTGTAGGTCCACGCCCAGGATCCAGACCTGCTAACCCCAGACTGCTGAAGCAGAAGGCGCAAACTTAACCACTGTGCAACCGGGCCAGCTCCATAAGGTTTTTGGTTTTTTTGTTTTTGTTTTTTTTAAAGTTAATTTTTATCGAGTTTATGATAGTTTACAAACTTTTGAAATTTCAAATGTACATTATTGTTTGTCAGTCGTGTTGTAGGTGTACCCATTCACCCTTTGTGCCCACCCCCCACCCCCCCTTTCCCCTGGTAGCCACTAATCTGCTCTCTTTGTCCACATGTTTAAATTCCTCATATGAGTGGAGTCATACAGAGATTGTCCTTCTCAGCCATAAAAAAGAATAAAATTGCCCCATTCACAACAACATGGATGGACCTTGAGGGAATGATGTTAAGTGAAATAAGGTTTTGTTTTTAACCAAAGCTTGACAAACTAAAACAGAGACACCTTTATTATCCACTAAGGGACAGGATCTCATGTACACGAATAAAAGCATTTTAAAAGCTTTTTTAAATGAGAGGAGAACAAAGAGAAGAGAGTGATCAGAAGGGGAGAAAAAGTCTGTGTGCTGACTCTCGTACTCTGCAGAATCTCCAGTAAAGTTTCTAAACCTAGAAAAAGAAAGAAAAAGGTGATTATGAGCAATTATGTGTGAATACTAGTTTTTTAAAAAAAACAGTAAAAAACACTGTATTTTAGGTTTTTAGAGTCATAGGCTGAAATAGAAACAGTACGTAATTTCATAGGACTGAGGAAACAGAGACACGACTGAGGAAGAAGTAAAGGGAACTCTTAGTAATAATAGGGAGGACTCTGAATGCTTTCATATTGTGTAATTACAGCTTAGACCAAATTTCACCAATT
>NW_025793036.1:4394-10237 GCF_021613505.1 Equus quagga | reverse complement strand
TAAAAATTTGTAAAGGAAAAGAACTAATATATGATTCAAGCAAGAATGCTGTAAAATTGTCAGTGTAAAATTAAAA
Organism: Equus quagga; assembly: GCF_021613505.1. Taxonomy (NCBI): domain Eukaryota; kingdom Metazoa; phylum Chordata; class Mammalia; order Perissodactyla; family Equidae; genus Equus; species Equus quagga. The sequence continues at coordinate 10,161 of NW_025793036.1, read as the reverse complement.
TATAATAATAAAATATTAAAAAATACAAATATAGGAAATAAAATAAGTAGATATAACTACAAGCAACAAAGATAGAACCAGCAGTAGATATTATACCAGCAAAAAAGAGTTTGAAGATTAAATTTTTAAAAGATAGATAGCAATCATAATATTTTAAAATATTTTTTAAAGTTTAGAACTTTCTCCTTAAACACAGTAGCTTTACTAAATGTCTTGAAATCAGGCACTTTTGTCCTCCAACTTTGTTCTTCCTCAATACTGTACTTTCTGTATTTAACTTTGTGTTTTCATATAGATTTTGGAATTGGCTTGTCTAGTTCCACACCCACAAAAATGCTCACTTAGATTTTGATTGGGATGGTGTGTAATTTATGAATCAATTAGGGGAGAATTGACATCTTAATAGCATTGGACTTTCCAGTCCACTCACATGATTTCTCTCTCCATTTACTCAGGTTTTTAAAAAGTTCTCTGTGGAGGTTTAATACATCTGCTAAATTTATTCTTAGGTATTTTATATGTTCTGATGCTATTGCAGCTAGTATTGATTATTTAAATTGATCTTCCAATTCTTCACTGCTAGTGTTATACATATGTTGTTGATTTTTATGTTTTCTACATATCCTATAACCTTGCTGAATTTAACATGTCAGATCTATGATTTTTCCAGCTTTAATGAGATATAATTGACATGTAACATTGTGTAAGTTTAAGATGTATAGTGTAATGATTTATGTATATATTGTGAAATGATTGTCTCAATAAGGTTAGTTAACACATCCATCATCTCACATAGTAACCATTTGAGTGTGTGTGTCTGTGGTGAGAACCTTTAGGATCTACTCTCTCAGCAACTTTCAAATATACAATACAGTATTATTAACTATAGTCACAATGCTGTATGTTACATCCCAGAAACTAGAAGTTTAGAAAGTTTGACCACTTTCATTCACTCCCAGCCTCCAGCACCCGCTCCCCGCCAGCAAGCAGCAATCTGTTCTCTGTTTCTATGAATTTTGTTGTTTTGGATTCCACGTGTAAGTGAGATCATGCAGAATGTGTCTTTCTCTGTCTCGAGTTATTTCACTTAGCATAATGCCCTCAACATTCATCCATGTTGTCCCAAATGGCACAATGTCCTTTTTTTAATGACTGAATAATATTCATGTGTGTGTGAATGTATATATACATATATATATACATACATACACACACATACATATGTATGTCACAATTTCTTTATCCATTCATCTGTCAATAGACGCTTAGCTTGTTTCCGTGTCTTGGCTATTGTGAATGATCTGTAGTGAACACAGTGTGCAGATATCTCTATGAGATGGTGATTTCATTTCCTTCACATAAACACCGAGAAGTGGAATTGCTGATTCATATGGTAGTTCTATTTTTCTTTTTTTCAGGAAACTCCATACTGTTTTCCATAGTGGCTGCACTGATTTACATTCCTATCAACAGTGTACAAGGGTTCCATTTCCTCCACATCCTTGCCGACTTTTGTTACCTCTTGTCTTTTTGATAGTAGCCATTCTAACACGTGTGAGGTGATATCTATTGTGGTTTTGATTTGCCTTGCCCTGATGATTAGTGATGTTGAGTACGTTTTCATGTACATGTTGGCTATTTGAATATCCTCTTTGGAGAAATGTCTATTCAGGTCCTTTGACCATTTCTTAATATATTTTGGACATCAACCCTTTATCAGATGTGTAATTTGCAAGTATTTTGTCCCCTTCAGTATGTTACCTTTTCATTTTGTTGATTGATTCTTTTGCTATGCAGAACCTTTTATATTGATGTGGTCCCACCTGTTTATTTTTGCTTTTATTGTTTGTGACTTTGGTGTCATATCCATAAAATCATTGCCAAGAGCAGCATCAGGGAGATTTTTTACTGTTTTCTTTGAAGAGTTTTATGATTTTACTCCTTACATTTAAGTCTTTAGTCGATTTTGAGTTAATTTTTGTGAGTGGTGTAAGATAGGAGTCCAGTTTCGTTATTATATATGACTATCCAGTTTTACCAACACCATTTATTGAAGAGACTGTCTTTTCTCAATTGAATGTTCCTGGCTCCCTTGTCAAATATTAGTTGACTGAATATACAAGGGTTTGTTTCTGGGCTCTCTATTCTGTTCCCTTGGTCTATGTGTTTGCTTTTATTCCAGTCCCATACATTTTTGATTATGATAGGCTTTGTAGTATAGTTTGAAAACAGGAAGTGTGATACCTCCGGCTTTGTTCTTCTTTCTCAGGATTACTCTGGTTATTTGCGGTCTTTTGTGGTCTTATGTGAATTTTGTTTTTTTTTCTATTTCTATGAAAAATGCCATTGGAATTTTGATAGGGATTGCATTGCATCTATAGATGGCTTTGGGTAGTGTGGACATTTTAACAATATTAATTCTTCTAACCCATAAACAAGGGATATCTTTCCATTTAATCGTGTCTTTCATCAGTACCTTACAGTTTTCAGAGTAGAGACCTTTCACTCCCTTGCTTAAATTTGTTCCTAATATTTTGTGGTTTTTATTGCTATTGTAAATGGGATTGATTTCTTTTATTTCAGTTAACACATTGTTAGTATATAGAAATGCAACTCCTTTTTGTAGGTTTATTTTGTATCCTGCAACTTTACTGAATTTATTAGTTCTAACAACTTTTGGGTGAAGTCTTTAGGATTTTTCTATATATAAGATCATGTTATCGGTAAAGACAGACAATTTTACTTCTTCCTTTCTGATTTGGTTGCCGTTTATATCCTTTTCTTTCTTGGTTGCTCTACCTAAAATTTCCAGTACTATATTGAACAGGAGTGGTGAGAGTGCGTACCCTTGTCTTGATCCCTATCTTAGAGGAAAAGATTTACCCTTCATTGTTGAGTGTGATGTCAGCTGTAGGTTTGTCATATATGACCTTTATTATGTTGAGGTACATTCCTTCTATTCTCAATTTCTTGTGATTTTTTTAAAATCATGAATGGATATGGAATTTTGTCAAATGGTTTTTCTACATTTGTTGAGATGATCATATGATTTTTTCTTTCATTTTAATAATGTGATATATCACATTTATTTATTTGTATATGTTGAATACTCCTTGTATCCCAGAGATGAGTCTCATTTAATCATGTTTTATGATCCTTTTAACATGCTGTTGAATTTGATTTGCTGCTATTTTGTTGATAATTTTTGCTTATATATTCATCAGGGATGTTAGTCTATTATCTACCTTTTCTTGTAATGTCCTTATCTGGCTTTGGTATCAGGGTAATAATGGCCCTTAAAATGAGTTTGGGAATATTTTTTTGTCTTAAATTTTTTGGAAGATTTTGAGAAGGATTAGTATTAATTCTTCATTAAATGTTTGGTAGAATTGCACAGTGAAACAATCTGGTCCTGGGCTTTTATTTTTTGAAGGGTTTATGTTTACTGATTCAATCTCCTTACTTGTTATTAATCTAATCAGATTTTCTATTTCTATATGAGTCGTTCTTGGTCGATTATATTTTTCTGGGAATTTGTTGATTTCTTCCAGGTTGTCCAATTTGTTGATGTATGATTGTTCACAGTAGTTTTTTATGATTCCTTGTATTTTTGTGGTATAAGTTGTGATGTCTACTCTTGCATTTATAACTGTGTTTGCTTGGGTCCTCTCTAGCTAAAGTTCTGTCAATTTTGTTTATCTTTTCAAAGAACCAACTGTTAGTTTTTAAAATATTTTTGTATTGATTTCCTATCTCTATCTCATTTATTTCTGTTCAAATCCTTATTATTTCCTTTCTTCTGCTAATTTTGGGCTCAGTTTGTTCTTCTTTTTTTCTGCTTCCTTGAGATGTAAAGTTAGATTCAAATCTTTCTTTTTTCTTGAAGTGTGCATTTATTGCTATTAACGTCCTTCTTATAACTGCTTTTACTGCATCCCATAATTTTTGATATATTGTATTTCCATTTTCATCTGTCTCAAGATTTTAAAAAATCCCTTTTGTTTTATTTTTTTATCCATTTATTGTTCAGGAATGTGTTGCTCAATTTCCATGTATTTGTGAATTTTCAAGCATTCCTCCAGTTATTGATTTCTAGTTTCGTACAATTGTGTTCAGAAAAGATGCTTGATATAATTTTGATCTTCTTGTATTTGTTGAGACTTGTTATGTGGCCTAATATATGATCTATCCTAGAAAATGTTCTCTGTACAATGGAGAAGAATGTATATTCTGCTGCTGTTGGATGAAATGTTCTGTGTATATCTGTTAGGTCTATTTGGTATATAGTGTTGTTCAAATCTACTGTTTCTCTATTGGTTTTCTGTCTGGATGATCTATCTCTTGTTAAAAGTAAGGTGTTAAAATCCCTATTATTATATTGATGCTTATTTCTCCTTGTTAGTTTGCTAGTATTTGCTTAACATATTTAGGTGCTCCAATATTGGATATGTAAATAATTACAATTTTTTGACCTCTTTGATAGATTGAGGTCTTTATCATTACATGATGAGATTTTTGTCTCTTTTGTCCATATTTAGCTTAAAGTCTATTTTGTGTCCTATAAGTGTAGCTATCTCTGCATTCTTCTGCTTATGATTTCCTTGAATATATTTTTCCATGCCTTCACTTTCAGTCTATGTGTGTCCTTAAAGTCAAATGATTCTCTTGTAGGCAGCATATTGTTGCATCTTTTTTTTTTTTAATCCATGCAACCATTTTGTGTCTTTTGATTGGGAAATTTAATCCATTTATGTTAAAGTAATTATTGGTTGGGAAGGACTTACTATTGCCATTTTGTCCATTGTTTTCTGACTGTTTTGTAAATTTCCTGTGTCTTACTTCCTCCCTTGCTATCTTTCTTTGTGATTTGATAAATTTTTGTAATAGTATGGCTTGATTCCTTTATCATAATGTTTTGTAGACCTGTTACAGCTTTTTCCTTTGTGCTTATCATAAGGCTTACGTAAGATATATTATAGCATCCGATTTTAGGCTGACAACAACTTAACTTTAAGATAGCCTGCAGAAACTTTATTCTTTTCCTAATCCCCGCTCACATTTTAAGTTATTGGTTTTACAATTTACATCTTTCTTATGTTGTGTATCCAATAACAAATTATTGCAGTTGTGGTTATTTTTAATATGTCTGTTTTTTAACTTTTAAATGGGAATTGTAAGTGAACTACATGCTACCATTACCATATTAGAGAATCTGACTTTGGCTATATATTTGCCATTACCGCTGAGTTTTACACATTCATGTTTTTATGCTGTGAATTTGAATCCTTTTATTTGTGCTTGAAGAAATCCCTTTAGTGTTTCTTGTAAGACAGGTCTAGTGGTGATAAAATCCTTCTATTGTTGTTTATTTGAAAAAAAATTCTGTCCTTTATTTCTGAAGGACAGCTTTACCAGTATAGTATCTTGGTTGACAGTTATTTTTTTCTTTCAGTATTTTGAATATATCATCCCACTGTCTCCTGGCCTACAAACTTTCTGCTGAGAAATCTGCTTATAGTCTTATTGAGATGCCTTTTTATGTGATGAGTCACTTTTCTTCTGCTGATTTCAATATTTTCTCTTCATCTTTGACTTTTGACAATTTAATTATAATATGTCTCATGTAGCCGTTTTTAGGTTCAACATATTTGGGGTCCTTTGGGCCCCATGAATCTGGAAGTTTCTCTCTTCCCCAATGTTTGGGAAGTTTTCAGTCATTGTTGCTTTAAATAGACTTCTATCCCTTTCTCTTTCTCTTCTCCTTCTT
>NW_025793036.1:0-2095 GCF_021613505.1 Equus quagga | reverse complement strand
AGACAGTTTTACTGCTTCTTTTGTTTCCTTATTTAACTTACTTGGACTTCCAGGGCTATGTTATAGAAGGGATGAGAAAGGACATCCTTTCCTTGCTCCTGAACTTAGGGGAAAATGTTCAAATTTGCATCTTAAGTGTGAAGGTAGCTGTGTGTGTTTGTGTTGTTCCTCTTTATCAGAGAGTGGAAGAAGTTTCCTTCTATTCTTACATCTGCTGAGAGTTAGTATCATGAATGAATTGAATGTTGTTAAATGAATTTCCTTCATCGAGTAAGGTGATCATATAGTTTTTCCTTTTTATTTTCAGTTAATGTAATGACTATATTAATTGATTTTCAAAATGGTCCAAACTTTCATTCTTAAGTTAAATCACATTTGGTCATGATGTATTATCTTTTTATATTTTGCTGTTTTCTATTTGCTATTTTTTTTTTGTTAAAGACTTTGTGTATTTATTAGTAATATTGGTTTGTAATTTTCTTTTCTTATGATTCTTTTTCAGATTTGTTGTATTAGGGTTATACTTGCCTCATAAAATAGCTAGGAATTGTTCCCTCTTTCTCTATTTCCTGAAATAGTTTGCATAGTATTGATATTATTTCTTCCTTAAATATTTGTTAGAATTTGCCAATGAAACAATGTATGGAAGAAGCTCTCTTTGTGGGAAAGTTTTTAATTAAGAAATCAATTTATTGTACAGTTATGGAGTTATTCAATTTGTTTATTTATTATTGTGTAAGTGCTGGTAAGTTGTAGTTTTCAAAGAATGTGCCCATTTCATCTACATAATCAATTTTGTCAGTATACGTTGATCATAATTCTCTCTTATTATCCTGTGGTAGAATCTGCAGTGATATTCCTCCTCCTTCTGCTTTTGGGTTGGTTTTCTAAGGTTTATCAATTCTTTTAATTTTTTCTTAGGACCAACTTATAGATTTCGTTGATTTTCTCTGATGTTTGCTTTCTCCTTTAGTGATTCTTTCTCTTTATTAATTTATTTATTCTAATTTGTTTAGATTTATGTTGCTTTCTTTCCTGCTTCTGAAAACAGAAACTTAGGTTATTAATTTATTTAAAAACTTTAAAAATATGTAGTCATTTAAAGCTATGACTTCCTTTTTAGTGTAAGCTTAGCTGTATCCTAGATATTTTAATGCTTTCTTAATTGTCCAGAGTGTTTTCTAATTTCCCTTTAATTTCTCATTTGGCTTATGAGATTTACATATGTGTTGGTAAATTTCCAAATATTTGTGATTTTTCTTAATATCTTTTTGCTGACGTTTTATGGCTTAATTCACTTGTCAGAGAATATACTCTGTACTATTTTAATTATTTGACATTTATTGAGACTTGTTTTCTGCCCCAACGTATGGTGTATGTTGGCATATTTTTTCAAGTGTGCTTGAGAAAAATCTGTATTCATTCTGTAGTTGTCAGGTATAGTGTTCTACAAATATTTTCTGTTTAGATGGTTGACAATGTTTCTGATTTTTGTCTACTTGTTCTCTCAATTACTGAGGTATTGGTGTTAAAAACTCTAATAAACATGGATTTACCTTTCTCCAATTAGTTCTGCCAATTTCTGATTCATACACTTTGAAGCTCTCTGATTTTAATTGCACAGATATTTAGGATTGCTGTGTATTCTTGATACACTGACCATTTTTTCATTATGAAATGTGACATCAATATAGCAACATCAACTTTATGATGATTGCGTGGCTTACATTTTCCACCCTTTTACTTCTGCCTACTTCTACCACTCTATACTTACAGTGCACCTTTTGTAATCAGCCTATAATTACATCTGTTTTTTAAAATCCCTTCTGACAATCTTAGATCTTAATTGGAATGTTTAGCCCATTTACATGTAATATAAGTAATAAGTTCGGGTACAGGGCTACCATCTTGTTATTTGTTTCCCATTTGTTCCTTCTCTTCTTTTTCCTTTGATCTTCCTTTCCTACTTTGTACTTTTTTGTCCAGTAACATAGGTATCTTTTTCCTATCACTGCCTATTTGATTTACTGTTATATCATATATGTAAGTACTCTACAACAGTATAATACCATTTACACCTTTCCTTTTTTGTTAA
>NW_025793035.1:0-1854 GCF_021613505.1 Equus quagga | reverse complement strand
GGGGTTCCCACGTGCTGGGGTCCTTCTCACAGTTGGGTGTAAGAAAGGGCGCGAGTCCTTTACCGCTTATCGTCTACATGTCGGGACCTTTGCTAAGCACTTTTCATTTCCATCCTCACACAAATTCCTCTCCCCAGTGAGAAGCAGAGTCTACTTCCCCATCTCTTGAATCTGGGCTCGGCCACATGACAGGCCTTGGCTAATGGATGTTAGTGAATGTGACGGAAGCCGAGGCTTGGGAAGCACGTGTACACTAGGGCTTGCCATTTCTTGCTGCTCCTGGAACTCGGAGCAGCTCAATGAGCCCAAGGTGCCCACTGGGGGATGAGAGAATGTGCGGGAGACCCGAGGTCCGCCAGCCAGCGGCCGACCGCAGGCACATCAGTGAGCCTCAGCTGAGATCAGCTGAGCCAGCCCCGGCAGGAGAACTTCCCAGCAGCATTCAGAACAAATCACCATCCAGCAGAATGTGGGCTAAATTTGTTCTGCAGAAAAGCAAACTGAGCCCTTCCGATTGACCGATGAGGTGGCCGAGGCACAGAGATGTTTAGCAACTGGTCAGGGACACACAGTCTTGAAGCAGGGAACTAGGATCGGAACACAGGCCTGTCAGACCCCCCAAAAACCATGTGACCACTGTGCTCTACTGCTCAGGAATCCATCTGGGGGCGCGCAGACATAACTTGGTCTGTAGCACATGTCACATATTTAACAGTCTGCTGGAACTAGGCATGTTACACAAATGGTTGAGCTGGTCAGGACGGAGCGGTGAGGAAGTGGAGAGTGTGCATCATGTCTGCAGCATGTAGAAGATGTGCAGGGTCTTGACTCACGAAACAAAGAATTCCTGAAGGCGGAATTCAAATTTCAGGACTCCAGTTTATATCCCATGACTCCAGACTCACATGGCAGGATTAAGGGATGGGGAGGCCCAGCCTGGGTCAGGACACAAGCATGAAAAAGACTCATAGACTTGACTTTTTTCTTCTTTTTTTTGAGGAAGATTAACCCTGAGCTAACATGCACTGCCAATCCTCCTTGTGTGCTGAGGAAGATTTGCCCTGAGCTAACATCTGTGCTGATCTTCCTCTATTTTATACGTGGGATGCCTGCCAAAGCGTGGCTTGAGAAGTGGTACATAGGTCCACGCCTGGGAGCTGAGTGGGCCAGTTCACCGGAACCACAGACCGCTGAAGCAGAGTGTGCACACTTAACTGCTACGCCACCGGGCCAGCCCCCATGGACTCAATTTTAAAAATGAATCTTCAGAGCTGGGGTACGACAGGTTCCACGGCATCAATCAAGCCTCTATATCAGGTTCCTGGAAACTCAGGGGCTCTCAGATCCACATTGGGGCCAGATGAGGAGACAGGGCTAGAATCAAAGTCATGACTAAGATCCAGAAAGATTTTCTGTCTGTTCAAATAGAACCCACAAATGTGGACACGTACAGACATTGCTACATTCATGCATTCATTCCAGCAAGCAGCATAAAGCGAGTGTCAACTAGGTACTCGGCGCCAAGGTGACAAATGCCTAAAGACTGAATACAGCAAATGATAGTAAATTCCATGAAAGAAATACTCAGGGTGATATGGGAAGAGAAAACCTGAGGGCCAGGTGTGTATTCAGAAGTGCTACTTCATAGAAGGTGGTCTGGCAAGGTCTTTCAGAGCAGCTGATGGTTGAGCTGAGATTTGAACGGCAATGAGGTACCAGGCATAGCTGCTCTGCAGGAAGAGGTAGGATAAAGGCCTGATAGAGGCTAGGACATTAGTAGAACAGACAAGTGTCTGAAGTGGTTAACGACAGAAAGAAACCGAGAGAAAAGATGAAATGAGACAGCTATGAGGA
>NW_025793034.1:0-2349 GCF_021613505.1 Equus quagga | reverse complement strand
GGCAGATGCAAAGGTCCAGATGCGACACACTAAGGTCCTGAGCCAAGGCTTTCTTGATGAGGTTGAAAGAGCATGGATGGCTTCCAGGGATACGTAGGGGAAGGAATCATCAGTCCTTAACGAACAGATAAATATGGGCGGATGTCGAGTGAAGGAGACTAAAAAGACCTTAGGTGTTGGTTTTGGGTGACTGTGTACTATCAATTAAGACAGGTGGCAGGATGAGGAACAGATTCCTCAATCAGGGACAGTAAGAGAGATCATTAGTTTTGTTTTGCTCAAGTGGGGTTTTAGATACCTGTGAGATATCCAGGTGGTGACACCCAGGTGGTAGTTGGATATGAGGGTCTCAAGAATGAAACTATCTGGGCTGGCCTCAGAGATTAGGAGTATACTGATAGTATATGAGTATGCTAATAATGGCTGAAGTCATGGGAGAAGATGAGCCATAACAGGGAGAGTGAGATGTGGACTGAGCTCTGAAGAGCATGTAGGGGATGGGCTGAGGAAGAGAGGCAGGCCAAGGGGCCTGAGAATGCATGTTCAGGAAGGTAGAAAGGAAGTCAGGAAGGAGAGTGATTTCAGAGTCCACAGAGGAGAGGCTTTTGTGGGAGGGAGTGGTCAAAGCCAAGTCAGATGAGGACCAAAGATTCCAGGGGACTTGGCCATTAAGAGCTCAGAGCATCGGCAGCAAATCCCTCATTGTGTCTCTTCTCCTTGCTTCCCAGCACTGCATCAGTGGAGGAGGATTCTTCCCGGAGGGCAACCCCAGGCAGTGTGGGGATTTCTCCTCCTTTGGATTGGGATGGATACGGAGCTCACACTGGTTACAGCTGCAGCTGGGAGATAGCTGAGGCAGCTGTGCTCTTGTTCTACCGATGAGAGCTCTGTAGTTGGAGACTGGGAACCCGGATACTCCAAAGTGGAAAAGCTGCAACGTTAACAAGGAGGAAAGGAGAATAAATTACGTCAATTTGTGGCTCCAGGTTTCTTTGAATTCTTTTTACAAATTACCTGAGACCTTGAGGAATATCTTAAAATAGTACCTATTATTCTGGTGAATATGAGTTTGTAATTTCAAGTCTCAGGGATCCCAGAACCCAAGTGCGCCCCTCTCTCTAGGAGCCCCGAGTTAGATTCATGGGCAGGGGAAATGCTTCCTGTTAATTCTTCCTTCCATACTGTTATCAGCTAATCAAATACAGCCCTCAATATAAACATTTTAAAGAAGAAAAGATGACTATTATTTAGATTCAATAGAAAAAGAGGAAACAGAGGGCACAAGTACCCATTTCCTTACTTTCTCCTGCTTCCACAGTCAGGATACTCTCCCCAAAATGATTCTAGTACTTATTCCAATGTGTGTGTGTGCGTGTGTGTGTGTTTCTATGCCACCAAGAAATTCTCCAGCATCAGCTGGGTGTCCTAGAACTCAGTTCAAATTTGGTACTATCTACTCAGAGATAGCATCAGATTCCACAGATTAAGGACTCAGTCCTCCCAAGAGTGCTGCCCCCTCCACTTTAGATGACAGTCACAAGCCCAGATTGTCACCTATGCTTTTGACCAACTGGCTATAGATTGGAGGTTCCAATGTCTCTCTCGGTGGGTTTGATTAATTTGCTAGAACAGCTCACAGATCTCAGAGGGACATTTCACTTACTAGATTACCAGTTTATTATAAAAGGATATAACTCAGGAAGAGCCAGAAGGAAGAGATGCATAGGGCAAGGTATGAGGAAAGAGCAAGGAGCTTCCATGCCCTATTCAGAGCATGCCACTCTCCCCCCATCTCCATGTGTTCATCAACCTGGAAACTCTCCAGACTCCATCCTTTTGGGTTTTTATGGAGACTTCATTACAAAGGCATGATGATTAAATCATGGATGATTGATTCAACCTCCACTCCCCCTCCTCTCCCTGACAGTCAGGGGAGTGGGACTGAAAGTTCCAAACCTCCAATCATCAGGTGGCTTCTCCTGGCAACCAGCCCCCATTTCTAGGTGTGGTCCAAAAGTCACCTCATTAACATAACAAAAGACACCTTTGTTGCTCTGGTCACTTAGGAAATTCCCAGGGTTTGAAGAGCTCTATGCCAGAAACAGGATAAAGACTAAATTTATACTTGTAATAGATCACAATACCCCACTCTCCAAAGGCGGATGTGACTGGCAAGGTCTGGGCTCCCATCTTCAGTTGCTTATTCAAAAGGAGAGCCAAGGGTGCCAGTGAAGTCTCACTGTGTCATCTGTGCCAACAGGGTGCTGACAACAGCAGTTCTGCTTGTGAGCAGAGCTCAGACATTTTATATAGTTTTGCTCAAAATGCAAGTCTGATTCGAACACTCCC
>NW_025793033.1:0-1676 GCF_021613505.1 Equus quagga | reverse complement strand
GTCCCATCTGAGGAAGAAGTTGCAGCAAGGGGCTCTTGGGGCAGAAATGCTTTTTAACACAATTTTTGATCTTTTCTGATCCAATGATACTTTTCTAAGAAAATGGTAATTCTGCTTTAAATTCAATGTATTTAAATGTACCACAATGATTTTAAAATATCCCATTCTATTTCTCAAACTAAAACTCAAGGAAAATATATTGATCTTGTGTATACCTTTAAAATTAAGGCAATTTTCCAGACATCTTTTTTTACTATCAGCTTTATGGAGATATACTCACATACAAGTCACCCATTTAGGGTGTATACTCTTCAATGGTTTTTAGTATATTCAGAATTGTACAATCACTATCAATTTAGAAAATTTTCATCGGCCTAAAAAGAACCCCTTACCAATCAGCACTCACTACCACCTCCACCCAGCTCTAGGCAATCACTAATCTACTTTCTGCCTCTAAGGATTTTCCTCATCTGGACATTTCATACAAATGGAGTCACACTGTATGCAGTCTCTAGCGACTGGCTTCTTTCACTTAGCATAATCTTTTCAAGGTTCATCCACATCGTAGCATGTATCAATACCTCATTCCTTTTTATTGCCAAATAATATTCCATTGTATAAATATACTACATTTGATTTATCCATTCACCAGATGATGGGCATTAGGCATCCTTTTTGACTTAATACGTTAACTGCAATCTACCTATCATGTGTTGAGTACCTACTGTGTGCTAGGCACTTGACCTAATTTCTAGTCCTTGCAACAGTCCAGAGGTCAGGTCTATTTCTCCCTTTATGCTGATAAAGAAACTGAGATGTAGAGGTGAAGTGGCCCACCCAAGGTCACACTAGTGACAGAGCCGGGATGAAAAAAGGGTTGAACTGGCCCCCCAGTCCATCTTCTTCCCACTGCCCTATCCCACCCCCATGTACTCTGCTCTCTCCTTCCAGTTGGCACTGCGGACAGAACAAGAAAGAATTCACTCATTCAGTGATCAATCATTCAACGAGCCCTAACCGGCACCACATGGACAGCAAGCATGCATTAGTCACTGAGCCAGGAAAGACCCATATGCTGCCTCCTGGAGTTTGCTGTCCAGGTGTGGAGAGGTCATCATGCAAGGAGGCAGTACTAGTCATCAAGAAGGGTGTGACCCAGTGCCGAGAACTCAGAGCTGTTGGAGAGCCCAAGGAAAGATTTTGAGAGAAGATGGCATTTTGAACAGGACCCCTGTACACCAGGCAGATTTCCCCGGCAGAGATGGAAAAGCCACCACGAGGAGGAACTGGTGTGCTCACAGATGCCCAGACCAGGAATCTTGGTCCACAAGAATGGATTCTGTCCTCCTGGAGGTGGGAGGTGAAGAGGGTGGGGAAGGTAGGGGAGTGGTTGGAATCACATTGCTGAGAGCCGTGAATGCCAGGCTGCAGTCTGAGCTTTGCCCCATGGACAGCAGGAAGCCATGGAAAGTTTTGGAGTAAGACAAGATGAAAGCCGTTCGTGAGCACTCTGATGTTTGTCTTCAGACCCAGGTGCCCAGGCCCCTGGAAATTACCCTTCCAGCAGTTCACAGAAGGGCTGTGTTTCAGCCCCTTGTGTATCTCTGTATCCCCAGTACCTAGGACAGGGCCTGATGCATTGTAGAGGCTCCATAAACATTTGTTGATGGACAGAC
>NW_025793032.1:0-1087 GCF_021613505.1 Equus quagga | reverse complement strand
CAGGGTCTCCACAGGCCACAATAAGGGTTGAAATATTATGCTGAAGCGTATTTAATTAAGCAAGTGACCATATCTGGTTTATATTTTTAGCATATTGTTCTGCCTATTGGTAGATAGCAGATTTGTGGGTAAGCAAGAGTGGACGCAGGGAGACTAGTTAGGGAGGCAGTGGTTCTGATGAAATATGACAAGGACTCCATCTTGGGAGTGGCAGTGAGAAGAGGCAGCAGACAGATTTGGAATATATGTTGGAGACAGAACCAATAGGGAGCACTTTCTTCCCAACCCTGGACGCAAATGTAACCAATATCCAGCCTAGAACATGGTAATTGCTCAATTAATGTCTAAAGGTAGGTGGGTGCAAGGTCATCTATTTATTTGCTTCATCTCTGTTTTCATGATTTATGAAACACCATAAAAGACAAAGAATACTTCAACAAACAAAATATCAAGAAGCTTTTTCATTACTAGAGTAAACAAAAACTCTTTTCTTGGCTGCCCTCCCTGCTAGCTCTCAGTTAGATACACCATGTCATAGGTAAGACACGCAAGTACTGACTTTGTGAAATGCTATATTTAACCTGAGTGACATTAATAATAAGAAGCATGATTTATTAGAAGTTTTTTCTGTCAGGAATTATGCTGAGGACTTTATGTACCGAATCTTGTCTGAGCCTTGCAACTGCCCAGTGAGATGGGATCATTTTCCTTATCTTATGGAGGACCTTGATGCCCGGAGGTCTGCTGCCTTTCCCCAGGTCACCACCTTAGCAATTAGTGGAGTCCACGTTTGAAACTAGGTCTGTTAATTTCAGCACACAGGCTCTTACCCAACCTGTGGTGCTGCTGCCTCTATTCTCTCTTTTGTCTGGATTTCACAGAACATGCCACAATCACCTAGTTTCTTTCTCATGCTTCAAATCAACCTTTCCTTTGTGGTGAGGAAATGGCTAACTCTCATCCTGGTGAGAAATGGAACTCAGAAACAAATGAGAAGTCTAGCTATCAAAAAGAAAAAAATCAGAGGCCAAAATAAAGATGATAAAATATATTTAAGATGAGTGAAATTGCCTCCAGATGTAGGCTT
>NW_025793031.1:0-1427 GCF_021613505.1 Equus quagga | reverse complement strand
CATGCTGCTCCTTCTAGACGAGTGCTAGACGAGTGAGCTGTTGGGGGGCTGTCTCTAGGAGCTGGGTGCCTAGAGACCAGGGTTCCAAGTTCTCTTGGGCCCAGTGAGGTCACTGCCTGGGGTCCCCTTCCCTAGGCTTCCTGCTCACACGAGACCTCCCTAAGGGCCCCCTGGGCCGCTGACGGCTCACCCTCCATCCCAACACCACAGCCATCCACACTTGCACCAACACAGCCCATCCCACCGCCCCCGAGGAGGCCTGGCTCGAGTCAGAAGCCAGCGTTGGGGACGCAGAGCTGGTCAGACCTGGCTCCTCCTTCTTGCCAGTGATGTCCCCCTGGACAGCCATGCGCCTCTCAGGGCCTCCCCATGCCCCCATCTGTGCAGTGCGGGTCGTTCTAGTACCTACTTGCTAAGGGTGTCTTCCGGTGTCTAGACTTATCAATCCCTCTAGCGCCTGTCAACCCATGGGCCGCTACCCCCGTGGAGCTCCTGCCCAGACTTAGCATGGGAAGGGTTCCCCAAAGGGCTGGGCGGGACAGACAAGACAACTCCAACAGACCCGGGGCTGCTCTGGCATCTGGGAAAGGCACTGCCCCTCCTGCCTGTTTCCCAGTGTCCCCAGGGAGCGTTGACATGAAATGCTGTTCAGACATCATCTCCCTCTGGCTCACAACCTTCCGGGGCCTCCTGTTAGGATCAGACTCAGGTCCAATGGCCTCCTGTCCATGTCTGTGCGTGGGAGACCCCAGAATGGCTCCCAGGGTTCCCACCCCCTAGCCACATCTTATGTGATCCGGCCTCCTCGCGGAGAAGGAACTGGGTTCCAGCCAGTAGAATACGGCAAAGGGATGGGATGTCCCTTCCAAGAGGGAGTTCAGGACTTGTCTGTGACTTCTGCCTGCTGCCCTCTCTCCTGTGTTCATTCTCTCTCCATCTCTCTCACTTTCTCTCTCTCTCTCTGTCTCTCTCTGCGTCTCTCTGGGCCTCTGTGTCTCTCTGTGGGGCTGTGTCATTTTCTGTCTCTCTCAGTCTCTCCCGGTCTCTGTTTCTCTGTCTCTTTCTTTCTCCATTTCCGTCTCTTCTTCTCTGTCTCTCTGTCTCTCCTCTCTGGCTTTCTGTCTGTGTCCCTCTCGGTCTTTCTCTCTGTCTCTCTGATCCGTTGTTCAGGAGAAGCAAGACGAGATAGTAGGAGCTGTGCTTAGTGGCCCTCGTGCAAAGAGCTAGCAGAGGGTCCCGGCTCCCAGACGGAAAAGACTCCCAAATCCATCCAAATTGCGTCCTGCCAATAGTCGGGCAGTGGTGTCTGAGACAGCCCCCGCCCCTCTAGCCTCCGTTGAGCCTGCAGCCTCAGCCTCCCGGGAGACCTGGAGGCAGAGATTCCTAGCTGAGCTGAGCCTGGATCCTGGGAGAGAAACGAGGAGGTG
>NW_025793030.1:0-13256 GCF_021613505.1 Equus quagga | reverse complement strand
TCTTCTTTATCCATTCGTCTGTTGATGGGCACTTAGGTTGCTTCCACATCTTGGCTATTGTAAACAGTGCTGCAATAAACATTGGGGTGCACAAGACTTTTGGGATTGCTGACTTCAGGCTCTTTGGATAAACACCCAGTAGTGGGATGGCTGGATCGTATGGTAGTTCTATTTTTAGTTTTTTGAGGAATCTCCATACTGTTTTCCATAGTGGCTGCACCAGTTTGCATTCCCACCAGCAGTGTATGAGGGTTCCTTTTTCTCCGCAACCTCTCCAACATTTGTTGCTATTAGTTTTAGATATTTTTGTCATTCTAACGGGGGTAAGGTGATATCTTAGTGTAGTTTTGATTTGCATTTCCCTGATGATCAGCGATGATGAGCATCTTTCATGTGCCTATTGGCCATCAGTATATCTTCTTTGGAGAAATGTCTGTTCATGTCTCCAGCCCATTTTTTGATTGGGTTGTTTGATGTTTTGTGGTTGAGTTGCAAGAGTTCTTTATATATTAAGGATATTAAGCCTTTGTCAGATATATGACTTGCAAATATTTTTTCCCAGTTAGTGGGTTGTTTTTTTGTTTAAATCCTGTTTTCATTTGCCTTGAAGAAGCTCTTTAATCTGATGAAGTCCCATTTGTTTATTCTTTCTATTGTTTCCCTTCTCTGAGAAGGCATGGTGTCCGAAAAGAGCCTTTTAATACTGATGTCAAAGAGTGTACTGCCTACGTTTTCTTCCAGAAGCCTTATGGTTTCAGGTCTCACCTTTAGGTCTTTAATCCATTTTGAGTTTATTTTGGTGAATGGTGAAAAAGAATGGTCAATTTTCATTCTTTTCCATGTGGCTTTCCAGTTTTCCCAGCACCATTTGTTGAAAAGACTTTCTTTTCTCCATTGTATGCCCTCAGCTCCTTTGTCAAAGATAAGCTGTCCATAGATGTGTGGTTTTATTTCTGGGCTTTCAATTCTGTTCCATTGATCTGTGCACCTGTTTTTGTACCAGTACCATGCTGTTTTGATTACTGTAGCTTTGTAGTATGTTTTGAAGTCAGGGATTGTGATGCCTCCCGTTTTGTTCTTTTTTCTCAAGATTGCTTTAGCAATTCGGGGTCTTTTCTTGCCCCATATGAATTTTAGGATTCTTTGTTCTAATTCTGTAAAGAATGTCATTGGGGTTCTGATTGGGATGGTGTTGAATCTGTAGATTGCTTTAGGTAGAATGGACATTTTAACTATGTTTATTCTTCCAATCCATGTACATGGAATGCCTTTCCATCTCCTTATGTCGTCATCCAATTCTCTCAGAAAGGCCTTGTAATTTTCATTATATAGGTCCTTCACTTCCTTAGTTAAATTTACCCCAAGGTATTTTATTCTTTTTGTTGCGATTGTGAATGGTATTGTATTCTTGAGTTCTTTTTCTGTTGGTTCATTACTGGAGTATAGAAATGCTACTGATTTATGCAAATTGATTTTACACCCTGCAACTTTGCTGTAGTTGTTGATTACTTCTAAGAGTTTTCCAATGGATTCTTTGGGGTTTTCTATATATAAGATCATGTCGTCTGCAAACAGCGAGAGTTTCACTTCTTCCTTCCCTATTTGGATTCCTTTTATTCCTTTTTCTTGCCTCATTGCTCTGGCCAGGACCTCCAGTACTATGTTAAATAAGAGTGGTGATAGAGGGCATCCTTGTCTCGTTCCTGTTTTCAGGGGGATGGGGTTCAGTTTTTGCCCATTGAGTATGATGTTGGCTATGGGTTTGTCATATATGGCCTTTATTATGTTGAGGTACTTTCCTTCTATGCCCATTTTGGTCAGAGTTTTTATCATAAATGGCTGTTGGATCTTGTCAAATGCCTTCTCTGCATCTATTGAGATGATCATGTGGTTTGTATTCCTCAGTTTGTTGATGTGGTGTATCACGTTGATTGATTTGCGGATGTTGAACCATGCCTGTGTCCCTGGTATGAATCCCACCTGATCCTGATGTATGATTCTTTTGATGAATTGCTGAATTCTGGTTGCCAAAATTTTGTTTAGAATTTTTGCATCTATGTGCATCAGTGATATTGGCCTGTAGTTCTCTTTTTTTGTGGTGTCCTTCTCAGGTTTTGGTATCAGCGTGATGTTGGCCTCATAGAATGTGTTAGGAAGTGTTCCATCTTCCCTAATTTTTTGGAATAGCTTGAAAAGGATGGGTATTAAATCCTCTCTGAAAGTTTGGTAGAATTCCCCAGGAAAGCCATCTGGTCCTGGGGTTTTATTCTTTGGGATGTTTTTGATTGCTGTTTCAATCTCTTTCCTTGTGATTGGTCTGTTCAAATTGTCTGCCTCTTCTTGAGTGAGCTTTGGGAGACTGTAGGAGTCCAAGAATTTATCCATTTCCTCTAGGTTATCCATTCTGTTGGCATATAGTTTTTTGCAGTATTCTCTTATAATCTGTTGTATTTCTGCAGAGTCTGTTGTTATTTCTCCTCACTCATTTCTGATTTTGTTTATTTGAGCTTTCTCCCTTTTTTTCTTTATAAGTCTGGCTAGTGGTTTGTCAATTTCATTTATCTTCTCAAAAAACCAGCTCTTTGTTTCATTGATCCTTTCTACTGCCTTTTTTGTTTCAATAGTATTTATTTCTGCTCTGATTTTTATTATTTCTCTCCTTCTGCTGACTTTGGGTTTCATTTGTTCTTTTTTCTCTAGTTCAGTTAGGTGTGCTTTAAGGTTGCTTATTTGGGATTTTTCTTGTTTGTTAAGATGTGCCTGTATTGCGATGACTTTTCCTCTTAATACAGCTTTTGCTGTATCCCATATGAGTTGGTATGGCATGCTATCATTTTCATTTGTTTCCAGGTATTTTTTTATTTCTTCTTTAATTTCTTCAATGATCCATTGCTTGTTCAGTAGTGTGTTGTTTAGTCTCCACATCTTTGTGCCTTTCTCAACTTTTTTCTTGTAATTAATTTCTAGCCTTATAGCACTATGATCTGAGAAGATGCTTGTTATTATTTCAATGTTTTTAAATTTGTAGAGGCTTGCCTTGTTTCCCAACATATGGTCTATCCTAGAGAATGTTCCATGTGCACTTGAGAAGAATGTGTATTCAGCTCCTTCAGGGTGGAGTGATCTATATATGTCTATTAAGTCCAATTGTTTTAGTTTTTCATTCAGCTCCACTATTTCCTTGTTGATTTTCTGTCTGGATGATCTGTCCATTGATGTGAGTGGGGTGTTGAGGTCCCCTCCTATTATTGTGTTGTTTTTAACATCTTCCTTTAGGTCTGTTAATAGTTGCTTTATGAATCTTGGTGCTCCCGTGTTGGGTGCATAGATATTTATGTGTTATTTCTTCTTGATGAAGTGTCCCTTTGATCATTATATATCGTCCCTCTGTGTCTCTCTTTACCTGTCTTATTTTGAAATCCACTTGGTCTGATATGAGAATTGCAACACCTGCCTTTTTTTCCTTGCTATTTGCTTGAAGTATTGTCCTCCACCCCTTCACCCTGAGTCTGTGTTTGTACTTGGGGCTGAGGTGTGTTTCCTGGAGGCAACAAATTGTTGGATCGTGTTCTTTAATCCATTTTGCCACTCTGTGTCTTTTTATTGGAGAGTTCAATCCGTTCACATTGAGAGTGATTATTGATGCATGTGGACTTAATGCTGTCAATCTGTCGCTCATTATCTTGTTTTCCTGTGTTTCTTTTCCTGTGTGCTTTAGACTATCCATTTAATACTGCAATTTCTTATGCTGGGTTTCTTAGATTTTTCCTTATCTATGATTTGTGACTCTGTTCTATACTTTATTTTAGTGTCTACCTTGAAGTTTGTATTTAGAATCTCGTGTATAATATAGTCTATTCTCTGGTGGTCTTTTACCTACTCGACCAATACTGATTTAGACCCTTTGCTCTTCCCCTCCTAAATAATTATTTTCATTTTTTATTCCAACTCGTCTTATTAATTTGTAGTTAGAGTGCTAAGATCGTCCTTGTTTTGGTGGTTTCCTTATTTTTGCCCTAATGCTATAGTTGGATATTTGCTATCCTGTTCTGGTTCTATGTCTGTGGCTTGTGTCCCCTTTCTCCCTTTTTTCTTTTTTCAAGTATGAGAGCCTTCTTGAGGATTTCTTGTAATGGAGGGCTTTTAGTTACAAATTCCCTTAACTTTTGTTTGTCTGGAAAAGATTTAATTTCTCCCTCCTATCTGAAGGAAATTCTTGCTGGATAGAGTATTCTTGGCTGAAGGTTTTTATCCTTTAAAGCTTTGAATATATCACTCCATTCTCTCCTAGCTTGTAGGGTTTCTGTAGAGAAATCCGCTGACAGTCTGATGGGGCTCCTTTATAGGTTATTCTCTTTTTTTTCCTTACTTCCCTGAGTATTCTTTCCTTATCATTCCTATTTGCCAACTTTACTATTATGTGCCTTGCGGTGGGTCTTTTTACATTGACAAATCTAGGAGATCTAAAACCCTCCTCTACACACATTTCTCCGTTGATCCCTAGATTTGGGAAGTTCTCTTCAATAATTTCGTTAAGCACACTTTCTGCTCCATTTTCCTTTTCCATATTCTCAGGAATTCCTATGATCCTTATATTCTTACTCCTCATTGAATCCATTATCTCTCGGAGATTTTCCTCATGTTTTTTAATTCTTAGTTCTCTTTCTTCCTCTGTCTGGTGCCATTCAGCCTGTCTGTCCTCGATTATGCTGATTTGCTCCTCTATATTGTCTACACGGGCATTCAGGGAATCCGTATTCTGTTTTATCTGGTCCATTGTGTTTTTCATCTCAAGTAATTCTGTTTGATTCTTCTTTATGATTTCAATCTCTTTTGTGAAGTAACTCCAGAACTTGGCTTGTTTCTCTATCTTTCTCTCTACCTCATTGAGTTTTTTGATTATAGCTGCTCTGAATTCATTATCACTTAGTTTACCTAATTCCAAGTCCTCAGGACTTAATTCTGTGTTTTTATTGTTTTCCTTCCGGTCTGGGGCTTTTATAAATTGCTGGATGGTAGAGGAGTGGTTTTTTCTCATGGTGGTAGAATTCAGTTGCAGTTACAGCCTGTCGCCACTAGATGGGGGTTGAGAGCGGCGTGTTAGCTCTCCGCCTTGGGGCAAGATGGCTGCGCCCACTGGCTTTGCTGTGGGGGTGGGGCTGTTACACGCGCCGGTCTGGGTTCAAATCAGTTCTGTTCTCTGGTCTCCCAAGGCCCTTGCTTTATAGGGTCCCAGCCGACGGAAGCTTTCCCCCCCCGTCAGCGGGTCTCCACTGAATCAGCAGCAGGAGTCCTGGATGATCCCCCGGTCGCGCGGCCCCTCCTCTGCTCCTTCCTGACCCGCGCCGCAGCGATCGCAGACTCTAGGGGAGGGAGCGATGTTCTCTCCTACCGTTCCAGCGCCTCTGAAGGTGTAAAGCTAGGTTTATGATCTCCGCCTTCTTGGTATTGTAGGTCTCTAACGAGCTGGCATTATGTTTATTCTCTGAAATTCAGTTCTTCCAATCTTTTGTTGTATTTTGGAGGGGAGAGAATCCCGGGTCAGCTCACCCCGCCATTTTGCTCCGCCCTCTCAAAAATATTTCCATTCTTTATGCCTTCCTTACTGAAAACATATATCTTGCTTTCCTTGAATACCAAGATATTTTCCTTATTAATTTTTAGTAGAATTTTTAAACCTTGCAGACCTTAGTGAAAACTAAAAAGCAATTATGAATTGTCTTTGATATTAGCATTCTAAACGTTTTTCATAATTTCCAGAAACATGCTAATTCATAGTACAATGTTTAATAAAATACGAGACGTATTTAGTAATAGGCCCAAACGTATTTTAGTTTGTCTGTAACAAGAAGCCAAAAGTAGATAAACTTATACATATTTAACAAAAATTTTTCAGTATGTTATTTTATTTGAAAATGACCCAGATATCCAATGAATTTTCATTTAATTTTGTCTAGCAAAACTTCAAAGTTTCAAGCTACCAGAAAGACTTTGGAAGTTATTTTAAATACACATGACATAATACATAATTATTGTTAAAAAGCACTTTTATCTTTTCCACATCTATTTAGTTTACTTGTTCCCAATAATTATTTAGATTGCCTACAAAACTTCATGAGACATTAGACAAAATTAGCCACCATTTTAAGTTATTATTTTAGCTAAGCAGTTTTATAATAGAGATAATATCAGCTTATATGACCCGTAAATGTATAATAAAGGCTGCATGTCTGCATCATATCCATTGCTGACAACTTGGAGAACGTGTCCATTTTAATCAAACCAACAACCTTAAATAAGCTTTCAGTTTCAAGGATTAACTTATATCATGTTAACTTGAAAGACATTTGGTCTAATTTCTATTACATTTAGAAATAATTTATATAAGTGCTTACTTTAAACCAATTGAATGGAACTCTTTAGAAATTATACCAGCCAGAGGCAAAATATCAGACATACATAACATACATATAGACACACACACACAGAGTCTCAACAGCTATTGTTTTAAAATTACTGCCAGGAATCTGGTACAGTAATACAAAGCTCCCTAGTTATGAATCCAAATTTTGTTTTAATCCTTTTTTTTTTTTACTAATATTTGTGAATAAGACACTCAAGATTCTAGGTTTTTGTGAGGGTGCACTTATGGTCATTTTTCTTTCCCTTTTCCTTCTTTTTTCTTCAGTCCTCGGAATTAGTGATGGGCTAGATATTCCCCAGAGATATCTCTCTTTGAGATAAGTGAAATGAGTGGAACCTGAACTGCCTCTAGAGCTGAATTTCCAGTCTTGCAAGGATTTCTTAACAACAATTGCTCTTGAGGGGAATTGGAATTGGCCAGCCAAAGATATGTGTCTTTGGCATGAGGACTATTTTGGGCTGGTTACTTTTATTTTTTATTTTTATTATTTTTGTTTTATTATTATTTTATTTTCAGAAAAACATTTTATTGTGCAAATGTAACAAGTAATTCAGACCTGGTAACTTTAATATAATATGAAATGAAATTCAATGCAAAAGGCAATAAATGATCAGTGATAGATATTTCACCATTGAAAAGTAATTACAATTAAAGGAAGACTGCAATCATAAGCTCCTAAGAACTAACATGTTAATTTTAAATGAAAAATTAAACATCATTAGAAAATACAAGGGAATAATTAAAATTTCCCATTTTTAATATTAGTTTTAATATGTCATTTAAAAACAGATAAAATACTTTAAAATGTATGATATGTTTTAAAAACAAATTGAAAAACTGTAATTACATAGAATATATACAACCAACATATAGAATAATCATTATTTTATTTTATTTCTTATTTTTTATTGCAGTAACATTCAGTTATAACATTATATAGCTTTCAGGGCCAGCCCTGTGGCTGAGTGGTTAAGTTCTCATGCTCCACTGCAGTGGCCCAGGGTTCGGATCCTGGGCGTGGACATGGCACTGCTCATCAGGTCACATTGAGGTGGCGTCCCATGTGCCACAACTAGAAGGACCCACAACTAAGATATACAACTATGTATGGTGGCGGGGGTTGGGGGCAGTTTGGGGAGATAAAGCAGAAGAAAAAAAAAGATTGGCAACAGTTGTTAAAAAAAAGTTACATAGCTTCAGAAGTACATTGTAATATATTTCAAATTCTGTGTAGATTACATCATGTTCACCACCCAAAATCTAATTATAGTCCATCACCACACATGTGAGCCTAATCACCCCTTTTGCCCTCCCCCCTCCCCTCTTCCTCTGTGGTAACCACCGCTCCTGGGCTGGTTACTTTTAAAAACTGCAGACGTGAGAGAAACTCTGAAAAGTAGAAGTTACCTTTTGTTAAGAGACATTTACGTTTGTAAAGGAAATCATCATCTGTGAAGGTGTCTCCTTCTCTGTATCAGGAAGAAGAGGGGATGACCTTGTCTCTAGAAACTCTTATCAATGCGGAAGGCAAGGACTTAAATCTGCATAATAACCTTACTCTTGTTTACTGTGCTTTTCTGGTCATCTCCCATAACTGATTCCACCCACCCTCAACATCCTCTTTTGTCTTTAGCTGAGGATGGTATTGAAGGTGAGAGCTTCTGCCATTTTGGTGGGTTACTTAGTTTTTCTGGGTCTCTCCCATGTATACATGTTATAAAGCTTTGTGTAATTTCCCCCTGTTATTCTGTCTAATGTCAATTTAATTCATAGCCCAGGCAGAAGGACCTAGAGTGGGCTGAGGAAATGTCTTCCTCCTCTACACTCTTGATTTCTCAGAAATTGGGTTGCAAGTCAAATGACATTACAGGTTGATCTACGTGTCCAGCTATATCACAAAGACACAGAGAAACCACTTAAGTTTTCCTCAAGATGGTGTTTCTGGGGCATATTTGCCTTGTCAGTTTCTAACGTCCCAATATCTTTGAGCATTTTGAGAGGAACAGGGGAGTCTTTGGGATTGGAAAAGGACAAGTGAACTTTGAACCACCCTCCAGAGCCTGGCCCTGCAGGGATTTTCAAGGCAAAGATGGTCTGAATTTCCCCAAAGAAGTGAAAAGAGGTTGACCCACCCCTTTCAGCTATATTTTTCTTTTCAATTTAGAAGTTTTTCCAATTTAAGGATCCATCCTGGGGCTGGCCCCGTGGCTGAGTGGTTAAGTTCACGCGCTCCACTGCAGGCAGCCCAGTGTTTCGTTGGTTCGAATCCTGGGCACGGACATGGCACTGCTCATCAAACCACGCTGAAGCAGCATCCCACATGCCACAACTAGAAGGACCCACAATGAAGAACATACAACTACGTACTGGGGGGCTTTGGGGAGAAAAAGAAAAAAAATATAAAAAAACAAAGAAGAAAGGATCCATCCACTGACCATTGGTGAATAGGATCTTAATAGTGACGCAAACCAATAAGCATTTATGGCTTAACTATGGACGTAAGAGGCGCATGCAAAAGAGAGTGCAAAAGAAGCAGCCTTCATAAGATCTGGTAAGTTCATCCACAAAGAGAGTCCAAGAAAGCAAAGGCTTCAGTTGCGTAGGCAGTAGTGCACTGACAAATGAGGAAGGTTGAGACGACAGAAGCCCAAGATGAACTGGGACCCCTCGTGAGTAAAGGGGTCACAAAGCCAAGCTCTCAAGACATGAAACAAGGCAAAAGAAAAGAAAATCTCATCTTACATGCACATTAACAGTTTTAGCTACGCTTTGGTCTCTTGGAGCCACACTAATATCTAGGGAGAGGTGCCACAGGGTTGGGGATTGTGTGTGCTTTACAGAGTACCTCATCATTGCATGGACATTTTCTTGAGGTTGGTGGGAGACCTGTCATCATCTACCTCATTCTGTGACCAACTTAGCCTGTGACAGGAGACTTCTTGAGGTGGCGAGTGCCGTAATGGCTCTTAACTGCTTAACACTTGCCCACCAATATTGTGGCCTTGTTTGACCTCCAAGATGTCCCTTAGCAACAGCTTCCACCTTTTGCACATAGTCTATAGGCGGGCCCTATGGCAAAGCCTACTTGGGCTACCCAGACAGCAGACTTAGGGAGATGCCTGCTTCTTGCCCTACATTTTTCCATTTTATGACAAATGACACAGAAAAACAGAGATAAGGAAAAATAGCAACTGTCTTTGGGAGGAGAAGATGGATAAATCAATTAGTACTCAGTAGCTCATACTAGGTACTCATAGCTAAAAGTCTCCCAATTCCAGAGAATGCAGCCTAAGGGGCTACAGGTGGAGATCAAATTAGGATTTCCCATTGTTTCAGACTTTAGATTTGTTTTAGAATTTAGCTAGAATCAGATGGTGAAAATTTCAAGCGTCCCTGAAATCAAAACCCTTACAGTGAAGGCCCAGCCAAGGCTTTCTCCTAATGGCTGATGTAATTCCCCTGAGGCTGACAGAGGTTTGGTGGGACGCTTAGCCACAAATGAGAGTGCAACCTGCATTTCTGCCCATCTCGGACTGGAAAATGGAGTGCAACCCCAATTTTGTTTTATGCAGCCTTCTGCATATTGTTACATAATTAAAGAAAAAATATCATTCTGTCAATGTACATCATGCCAGGAAGCACAAACTATGCTAAGTGAGCAGTTGGGTTATCTTCATCTGCACAACACTGTGAGGTGTGGGGCACCATTACAGCCACGTGACCCACGAGGAAATCATAGGATGTAGCCCCTTATCCCAACCAGACCAGTGGTGGCACCAGGACTGGAGGAGGCCACGTCTGACAGAGACAATGCTGGCAACCACAGCCCTGACCTATTGTCCCTGGACCAACAGCGGTATCTCTGAGGAGCTTGGAACCCAGTCCATTCTAGAGCCATGGAATGAAGTGCCAAGCTTTTTGGGGTAGAGGTAGGAATAGAGAATTTTCCTAACTCGAGGAGGCTTTCAAAGCAGGAAGTGTGTGTGATAACCATGGCAGAGAAGGGAACTTCCCAGTTACCCCCAGGGATTATGTGGGCCCGTTGGGCAGAGCTCCTCAAGGGCAGGATTGCCAGAACATTCCAAATATCTCAGAGCCCTTAGACAAGCAATGCCCAAACGCAGAGGTGAGGGGATGGTGGCCTCCAACAGAAGTCAACAACCTGGGAAAGAACATACAGCCAGAGAAGAGGCAGAACCTACAGAAGATGGCCTGAGGTTCCCAGCAGCCACTTTCTCAGGTGTCCCCAAAAGCTCACCCTCCGTGGAAGCACATGGGAGAAACACACACACACTCCCTCACGGAGCGACAACAAAGGGAAAAACAACAGCTGACGCCAACAGTCGCAAAGCAGCAGACAGTGGAGACAATGGACCTGGCCAAGGCTGTTCCTCCTTTAAAGTCTGTGGTAGGCTTCGCGCGACATACAGGAGAGAACCTCACTGTCCACAGCAGGGAGTCAGCGGAAGAGCTAGAGTGGTAAATTTGAAAGGAAGGAAGAACAGATGGGGAAGAACCAAAAAGTAGAAAACGGAGCTAGAAGCTCGGGATCAAGGCAGCTCTCCTGGACTCCCAAATAGAATAAAACCCATACACCATAACTCCCCCCCACATATTACAAAGTCAATGTGGTAGAGTCAGGAAAATGGCAGAGAGAAGAAAATATGAGGGATAATCGAACCAGCTTACCCTGAGGAAGCACAGCCATTTGGGGGATATCTGGGGAATTTGAAAACTTGCCTTCTCCCGCCTGGCATACCCTTATATTCCTTACGCCGTCCACTCACCTTCTCTAGAACCACCCCCAGCGCCCTGCCCCCTGTAGCCCCCCAGAGCTCCTCTACACAGAACTTGCACTCAAATTCATGCAACAGTCCTTGGCTCGGTCCCAGTGGCTCAGGAAGTCTCCTAGAGCAGGAGTAACGGACGTCTAAAGAGCTGGCCCCGGAGCCGCGTCATCCACATGAGACACGCCCCACGCAGGACAGCGCCGGCGTTATTTCCTTCCGGCCCATGCCCCGCCCCCTGCGCACAACTTCCCCGCCCACTCTACCCTCCCAGCCAATGGCGGTCAGCAGACATAACAGGAAGTGACGTCCTCACCCTCCAGGTTTAGGCTGCCTGTGAAAGGTAAGGCCTCGTGTCCGTTGTTTTCTCTTCATCCAGAGATAAACTTTGAAAACGGGCTCGAGCTCTTGAAAATGAAAAGCACAATAGTAGCGTGAGAACAACAACAAAGATTTGCAGGATCATGCCGAGGACGTATGCTAGAGATCAGAGCAAAAATTTTAAGGGACTAAAAGGGGAAGACAGCTACTCGCAAAAGGCGGGTCTGGTAAGTCCAGGTTTGAGGAACAGGATTTCCAGGAACAAAGAGCAGTTAGCACAGTCACAAGCTCACCACGGAGAAGGAATTGGGAGCAGCATCCCACAGTTTAGTGGGAAGAGGCAGGGAGGGAAGGGCCACACACCTTTGTGGCAGGAGACCCCACAGAGCATGCCAAGTCCTCCATGCCTTTGGCCTCGGCTGCTGGGCACCAAAACCAGGTAAAGGCCTTTGCTACAGGATCCAGAGAAAAACATTCTAAAACACTATTTAAACTGGGTGGGATAATGACATCTTTATTTTGACTAATCTCTTTAAGAAATTAACACAATTTAATTAATTGTTTTATTGTGGTAACATTAGTTTATAACATCATGTAAATTCCAGGTGTACATCATTATATTTTGACTTCTGTATAGACTGCATCGTGTTCACCACCGAAAGCCTAGTCGCCGTCCGTTACCATACACACGTGCCCCTTTACCCTTTTCGCCCTCTCTCCATCCTCTTCCCCTCTGGTAACCAAGAGTCTGTTCTCTGTATCCATGAGTTTGTTAGTTTATCTCCCACATATGAGTGAAATCACTTCCTTTTGAATGTGGGTACATGAGAGTACTGTAACTTTGTCACCAACAAAGAATTCCAATTCTTATGATATCACGTTATGGTAGCTACTGATAAGTCCACAGGATTCTTGGGCTCTTTCTCTGGAGCTGGCCAAGTGTGTCAAGGCAGAAGAGCCCTGGCTGAGGAAGCTTGGGGCTAGAGAGACGTTGTCTAGAGGATCAGGGCCTGCCTTCAGCGGGGTAATCCATGAGCTCCTTCATCTGTTAACTGAAGGGTTGGTGGTTCAAGCCCAGTTGGTCATACTGGGTTTTGACCGATTCCAGGTTCTTTTCAGATATGCTTGGGCTGCACATTGTCTCTTAACTAGCTTGTCTCTCAACCTTATCCTCAATCTCCGTACTTGAAATCAGACGTGGAAAAATCCTGCTTGAACTTGCAAGGTTCAAGTTAGTTACTGAAGGGTTTTGGTAGAAAGAATTTTGTTTTAGGGGTAAAAGCAAGTTTTGGAGTTCCAGAGCCTACGTTTCTTACAGACTGAATAATCTTTCTTCCCGAGGCTGGGTTTTTACAGCTGCTCGTTTCTGGAAACCTGATGTCAATACCCTTAAGTTAAATCATCGGGAACACACGTCTCATTGGACAAGTTGCATTTTTTATTCCTTGCAGCCAGAAAAAACACACCCCGTGGTCTAACCTATGAAAGGACTTGGGCTTCGGTTGGATGATTTGGAGAGGATGGGAGGAAGCAGAGTGTGCCCCCTAGTGAATAGTGTGGTCCGCACGGGCAGTTCTATGATTGGAGTAAAGAGGTAACAGTCATTTCCTATGGAAAGAGGAGGATATTTGGGATGTTGTAGATTGCACAGTGACCTTGCCTTTGTCTGTGCCTGGACAGAATTATGAGGTAGCATTGTTTTGTCTCGTTTTTATCTAGATTTC
>NW_025793029.1:0-1002 GCF_021613505.1 Equus quagga | reverse complement strand
TTTCTGGATCTGGTTTCCATGAGCGCTGCGAGCGAAAGACTCACACCTCCACTCCCAGGATTAGAAAGAAGCAACAATTTAATATAATACTCAAACGGAGCATTTACCATTGACAACAAAATATGGCCCCGCCAAATAGGGAAATAGGTGCTGGGGAAAAGGGGGGAGGGAGAAGAGGGGTTGGTGCCTTCCCTCGTGGCCAACGGGACCCCAAGAAACGGATCACAAAGTTCTCCTCATCAGAATCAGGGGAGGTGGCCCTGTGCACCCTGAGTGTCAATGCTGTGTCCCCGCTGTAGCTCAGCTGGTCTCAGGAGGGTCATCAACCACCACCACTGGGCCCTTGGTGGGGGGTCTGGTGTCTGGAGAAAGAGAGGCATTTCCTGAGCGGCCTGCCCTGGAAACACAGTGCACACCCCATCCCGGTCCACACTGCGCTCTGTGCTCCAGCCCTGTGCTCAGTGCTCAGTCAGCCAACAGCACCCCATCTGTCCCTGACACAGGGGCTGATATTTAGCATCGCCCATTTCACAGAGGAGGAAACCAATCCCAGGAACGTGAGTGCAACTGCCGAGGACAGGACTGCTCAGCAGTGGAGCTGGAACCCAGGGCCAGCTGTCTGCCTCCCCAGGCCCACGCTCAGCCTGAATTTTTCCTGAGCCCATGGATTCAGCCACTGCCGGTCTAGACACTCACTCTGCCCTGAGCGGTCCTTCTTGTGTTTGAAGAAGAGTCGAATCTTTCTGACCCAGTGGTATTGGGGCTCCAGCTGGCAGGACAGGCTGTAGCTACAGGACAGAGCGGAGCTGAGAGCTCTCAGGAGCCACACATCACATGTGCATCCTGCAGCCTGCCAGCAGCTGGAGTGGAAGGACCCCAGGGGTCGCCATGCAACCAGATCTGAGGCTGACCATGGAGCATGGCCATGGGCTCTGGAGCTGGTCAGCAGAGAGAGTCTGCCCTGCCCTCCCCCAACTCCTGACCCGACTCACCTCTCCTCCT
>NW_025793028.1:1196-1986 GCF_021613505.1 Equus quagga | reverse complement strand
GTCTTTCACTGTGGATTAGTCAGCTTTGATTTCTGTTGGCCTCCATATTCCGGGATCCTTTTTTCTTTTCTATAGTTTAATTGCTATGGTCTTGTTGAGATATCTCCGTTCGATTTGCTTATCAGTGCGTTCTCCTTCTTTCCAAGTTAGGAGTTTTGTATGTCTTTAATTACCATAGGTTCTGTAGCCCGACGTGTGAGTCATTTCGTGATTGTTGGGTGTGGTCTTGGAATTTCAATCGGTCACTTGTAGGAATCTTTGCTATCCCGGCCCAGGTGACACTTAGCCCTGAGAATACATGGTCGTCTTGGTAGGTTTGAGATTCTCAGATCAGAAACTCCAGATTCAAGGTTGTCTGGGCAACCACCTTCACAGACATTATGTTTTTGAGAGAAATTAGAGAAATCTGATGAATTCCTCCCTCCAGGTAAGTGATTTGTCTGTCTCTTTTCTGGATTTGGGAAGTTTCAAACTTGACCCCTGATCATTGAATGCTCCAGCAGATTACGTCTGGATACTGGGCTTTTTATTTCTACATGCTTTCCTATTGGTTTGATTTTCATTCTGAACTTTGGCAGGTGTATTTTTATTTAAATATAATGTCAATGTGCTAATTTTCAGCAAACCTCCTTCCATATGTTGTCAGAACAAGGAATCAATACTGTTTCCATGGCAAGAGGTGGGGGAGAGAATTTCATTGGAGCCCAACTGAGCACTGTAGCCTGGGAGGGCAGCCTTCACACAGGAATGAAGCCCTCTCGAAAAGGGTGCTTTTAAGCACACTTCTACA
>NW_025793028.1:0-1096 GCF_021613505.1 Equus quagga | reverse complement strand
GCCAGAGCTATGCAAAGGGAGACCTCTCTTCAAAGAATGCTAGGGGCCTAGCAAAGAAGGCCTCAATTGTTCTCTTCAATGTCCTCAAGAGATCATTCTTGACTTAGGATTATGAGTAAGGCAGAAGGACAACGTAGTTCTGATAAGCCCCAAGTCCAGCCTCTTGTTTCAAATCAAGTTGCAAGCTTCAATCAGCACGGCCTCCACATCTACTTGAGTAGATAACAATGTTCTCCTCTCAGTGCTTGCCCCTCTAGTATCCCTTCTTCCCAATGATTCCTTTCTTATCCCTTGAATCAGTGCCTCTTTGATCTCTTCAAGTTTCTGTGTGCGGTTTCTGTTTGGAAAAGCTGTTTCTGGATATCTCTCACGTGGGTATCCTAGCCATGGCAATCCTCGGACTCTAAACTTGCTGCCATCTTGGGTGACACGTTCACCGTGACGTCAGAAATTCTAAGTTGTCCTGAAAACCTCCAGGCACACAGTGTTTCAGAGCCATCTCATATCAGTCTGACGACTCCATCTTTCCAGGTAGGATAGTTTTCCTTGTTCTGGATTTCTTGTCAGTTTCTAACTTTCTCGTGGAACTTTAAAGGTATGCTACATTCCCTCTACCCACCGGTTCCTTTCCTTTAAGATTATCCCTTGTTTTATATCTTATCCATTGTGTATATGCCCAATTGGGTGGACATTCCTCAGAAAAAGTCCTGGAGGCCCTCCCAATTGGAAGTTGTCCAGGCAATCCCCTGATGCACAATGATCGTGCGAGCTCCTAGCAGTCTAAAAATTCCACTTGGCAGGTCACATGTTTTCCTTCTTTCATCATTTGGGGAAGTGTTCCTGATGCGTTCATAGATTGTCATATACTCATGGTTCTTTTTCTGGTGCATATTGTTAAGATCTCGTGACAATTTCTCCTTCTCTATGATCTCTGTGCCCACCATACCTTGAAATCTATATTTCCTAATGCTAGTAATCTGATCCGCACCCCTGATGCTAGCTGGCGAAGCCCGGGCTGCCCAAGTGGAATGTAGGAACCTACTTGCTATATCACAGGGCCGGCCCTGAATTGCACTTTTGGACCAACCTTTGACCT
>NW_025793027.1:0-1666 GCF_021613505.1 Equus quagga | reverse complement strand
GCAGAGAAAAAGAGAGACAGGCACACAAACAGACACACAGAGAGACAGAGAGACAACTTGAGACCTTGTTGCCAATAATTGAAAGTCTGGTGGGTGAGGAGCTGACTTTTCAGGGCAATCTGGCACACTGTACTGAGAACCTTGAAAAAGTGCATACCCGGGAATTCTAATTCCAGAAATCTCTGTGCTGAAATTTTCCTTACAGAATCATTTACATTTGCAAAAATTTGAAGGAAAAAAACCGCCTAATAATACAGGTGAAAATTTAGAAAAAATTCTAATAACACTGCTGAAAATTTAGAAAAAACCCTGATAATACCAGTGAAAATGCTTACTCTAAGTATCCCTGTGCCAAGAGCTTCATATGCATCCTCTTATTTAATCTTCCTGACAACCTAGGAGAGAGGCATTATTATTATTTCTGTGTTATAGATGGGGGAAACTGAGATCCTTGGAGAATAAAGCAATAAGTATTCAGTGGAAGACCCAGGATTTGAACCCAGGTCCTTCTGAATAGAGACTCTTAAACATAGACATTAAGTGAATTATAAATGTCATTATAAAGTAGAATATTCCACAGACACTGAAATTATGTTTTTAAACAACTTTAATGACATAGCTTGTTTATTTTAAGTGAGAAAAGCAGCTCACAAAAGTTGTATATTGCATAACTCCAACCATGTTATGTCATTTTTATATATGTAAACAAAAAATACAGGAAGAAAATTATAGTTTTTAAAATATTCTACTGGGGCCAGCCTGGTGGCATAGTGGTTAAGTTTGTGCATTCTGTTTCGGCAGCCCAGCGTTCACCAGTTCAGATCCTGGGCACATACCTAGCTCCACTCATCAAGCCATACTATGGCAGGCATCCCACAGATAAAATAGAGGAAGATGGGAACAGATGTTAGCTCATGGCCAATCTTCCTCAGCAAAAGAGGAGGATTGGTGGTGGATGTTAGCTCAGGGCTATCTTCCTAAAAAAAAAAACAAACCTGCAAATTTACAATAAAAAGGAAGCAATTTTATTTAAAAAATATTCTACTGTCCTCTTTTCTATATTTTCTAGGTTTTTTCTTTTTAAAAAAAGTCAATTCTGGGCAGATCTGAGGTTGTGGGTATGGGTAATATCCGAATATTTTATTGCAGTGTTATTTTCTTAAGGCAAACCCATGGAAAGCCAGAGAAACATCCAGAAGCAGAGAGATTTTCCAAAGATAGTGGGTCAGGGGCCAGGCTGACCTCTAGGACTATTTCCAACTGGAGTAAGCCGGAGGGGGAGACAAGGGAGGCTCTATTGCCTAGAGCAGCCCCTCCCACTCTGGCCCCCATGGCCCTCACAGCAACTTCTGGATTTTCTCTCCTCCTCCTCCTCTTCCATTCTTTGTCCTCTTCTTTCTCTTCTTCCCCCATCCCCTTCTTTCTCTTCTACCCAACCTCTATTGGGCACTGAGCTAAGTCAGCATTTGTGAAATGGCTGTTTAACAGGGTGGGCATTGGTTCCATCCCCAGCATACGTCTTCCCTCTTCCTGGTAACAGTGTAAGCTTGAGTTCTCTTTGCAAACTATCTCTACCTGTGGGAGCTGGTGGGGCTGCCACTCAAGGTGCCTGCCCTTCCCTAGCCAGAGGATGGGTGTGTGACTGAACATGGCTAGTTGAAATCTG
>NW_025793026.1:0-3762 GCF_021613505.1 Equus quagga | reverse complement strand
CTCCAGTCCGCTGTGGTGGAACAAAAGCTGCCATAGACGCAGCAAGGCTGTGTTCCAATAAAACTTTATGTATGGACACGGACGTCTGAGTTGCAAATGATTTTCAGGTGTCAGGAAATAGTATTCTGCTTTTGACTTTTTTCAGCCATTCAAATATGTAAAAACCATTCTTAGCTTGCGGACCATCCAAAAGGAGGCTGCGGGCCAGGTTAGGCCCATGGGCCATAGTTCATCAGTCTCTGCTCGAGCCAAGCTAATGGAATCACTAGGCCCCCAAAACAGCGCTGAGTGGAAACTCAGCAAAATGAGGTGGCAGCCATTCCTAGGGTCTTCTGGCAAGCATCCCAAAAGCTGATGCTTTTTAACACAGTGGTTGTCAGACTTGGGTGCACGCTGCAACCACATGAAGAGTTTTAAAAATGTGGTTGCCTGGGGCTGCCCCCAATTCCGCTTTGGTGGTTGTGGCTGTAGCCTGGTGCTACTGATTTTTCCCATCTCCTCAAGTGGCTTTAGTGTGTAAACAAGGTTGAGAACTACCTGAACAACTTAAATGATGAGAGTGCAAGTGTTGTACAATATTTAATTTTAAAATCTTATAATTGTGGTTTTGGAATAATAATATTCTAATAATAAATACATACAACATTCCAATAACAATCAATATGTAGCTATGCTGAAAGTATGAAATAAGAATTCCCGTGTGAGAAATGGGGAAGACTCTCTTAGGTAAGAAAAAAAAAAAGGAATTGGGACAACACAGTGGCAAGGCAGAGGCCACCAGTGTTAGGGCCAGGGAGGAAGCTCAACCAGCGGCGAGGCCAGAGCAAGGTGTAGAGTCAAGCCAAGCCCCAGCGAGCCCAGCGCTGACTCAGCAGTGAAGCCTCCTCTGTAGGAGACAGTGAGAACCCAGGCTAAGCACGGAAGGGACGGAAGAAACTCAGCAAATGGAGTGATTTGTACTGAGGGAAGAAAAGAAACAGAGAAAGCTGCAAAAGACCTTAAGATAATATTTCCTCAGAGAGATAAAGGAGTGATGAAGGAAGAAATTATATCCATTATATAAGAACAGAAGAGTGACCAGGAAGATGGCTGCTCGAACACAAGGATCTGCTTTCACCTCCCCCTGAAAGTTCGTTAAAACAATATTAGGGGTAAGCAAATCAATACAGTGGGATATTACTCAGCAATAAAAAGGCAAGAACGTGGATGGATCTCAAAAAAAATTATGTTGAGTCAGAGCAGCCAGACACAAAGGAGTACAGGATGTATGATTCCATTTATGTGAAATCATGGAACAGGAAAAACTAATATAGAGAGACTGAAAGCAGATGAAGGTTTGCCCGGGGACAGAAGATGAAGAGGAGTTAAACTGGGAGCCTTCTGGGGTGTGGCACGTCTTCTATATCTTCATTAAGGGGGTGGTTAGCCCTGATCCCTGATTTTTACGAGTAAGGAACCAGGGACCAGGAGAAGGTGGGTGAATCGTCTAAAGCGATGCAGCTTATTAAGCAGCAAGAAGATGCTCACATCTGCTTATCAGTGATAAGTTCTTCCTGTTATGCCGCGTAAGGAGACAGTAGGAATAGTGCTTCCCTCGAGCACCTGGCAAAACCCCGACCCAGGCACAAGCATCCTCTTCTGCACGTAAAGCATAGATAGGAGAGCCAAAATACTACGCATTTCAGCCACCCATACATAGACACAGTTGATATTCTCACGTGTCCCTTTACCTTGGCTTCTTTATGTTTATATTTACACGTAAGAACATAAACATTCATTAACATCCTCTTCTGAGGAGCCATACTGTAATATACAGTTTTTACCCTGGCTTTTTTTCTTTCACGTTGTATCATGTGATGTGAGGAATGTTCCGTGTTGTTTTTTGTAATCTGCCACTTAAGCTGCAACCGTTTCTTGATTAATAATGCTTCTTTTTTAAAGGTTAAAAGTTTGGAAATGGGAACTTAAGCCCCCCACTTAATCCTGCCATATGCCTGTTTTGGTGTCTGATCTTTCAATTTTGGTTCCCTTAAACAAGATGTCAGATTATTTCCTACCGGGGATGCCGTGGTTTAGCATCGCCACTTTATAACATAGGTTACTAGCTGACACTGCGGCCTGCCCCCATACACCCATCTGTCTTCCTTCTCATAACAACAGAATGTACAACTAACACACGTTCATCCCTTACTAAACACCAGACGTTGCGCAAGGTACCTGACTTAGTAATAGCTAACTTGTTTGTAGTGCTTATTAGGTCACAGGCATTTCTCCGGGGGTTTTCTGTGTATTTCCAAATATTAACTCAGTTAATTCTCACAATTGCCTCACGAGGTAGAAACTCTTTACTACCTTCAATTTAAGGGGGGGGGGGGTGAAAAAAAACTTGAGTCACTGTGAGGTCAAAGTTACTTGCCCTGGACCATGTAATTTAGCAGCAGGATTCAAACCCTGGTTGATCTGACCTCAAATCCTATGCCCATAACCAATAATGTGTGGCTCTGTGTTAAGGCTGAAATGAGCACTGGGATGGGCCTCACTCAAAGTCCGGTGGGCACTGATGGGTGTGCCATCTGAGACCAAGTTGCACTGAACTGTAGCCTTCTGTCTAAGAGACCCATCGTTGCAGCTGTTCCCCTTACTGTCTCCCCTTTCTCAGACTCTGTGGGAACTGTTTCTCCAGTGTTCGCCGTGAAGGAACAGAGACAGACAAGATCTACTACATGGACACAGAGGAAGGTTTCTAGAGGCGTGCATATTGCCAGGATGAACTCAGTTCCTCAGAGGCTTTTTCCATTTGTGTTTCGTTCTCTTCCCAAGGCTCATCCTCATCTTTCTGACCTTGCATCCTTCCCTTGGCCTTTTCATTCTATATGTCAGGTACTCACGTCCCTTCTTTCCCATCTATCCCTGATTCCAAGGACAATCATTTCTACCCCTCTGTGACAATATCAGCCACTCTCCGGTCCCCTCATCCTTCTGTGCCAAAGAGCCTGTACAGCACAGCCATGTGGCTGTAGGCATATATTTAGGCAGGGAATATTTTGTATGGTAAATGTAAAAAGTGAAACGTCTGGGTCACGAAGCGTAAGAATGGCTAGTGAATAGTTTAACCATACAGTAGGAAATTAGGCTCTCAAATACTGTTAGTAGAAATGCATATTGGTGTAAATATCATCAAATATCCTTAAGAAACTATCTCTTACATTTAAAAATATGGATGCACTTCTTCTGGGAAGCTGTAGACCAGGGACTCAGATACTGGACCTGCCCTGCAGCCCAAGCTGTGCTCCACTGGGTCTTTTGGTCTCCACCACTGGGGATGCTGTGTAACCCCGGTCAACCTATGGGTATTGTTCCGTTAATTGTTTTGTACTGAGAACTCTATTTTGTAATTTTAAAAAAATCAATTCAACTATTCAAACACCAATTTTATTTTAAAAATGGATTAAAAAGCATATTAAGGCCAAGAAGCATATATAATGGTCATATGTAATACAGGAGGATCCAGAAACTGTAGAGTCAGATCCAGTTTTGTGTGGCACTGCTTTTATGCCATGCACACACACACACTCTTCCCCTCCTCTGAGACGGTGGCTGTCCTTACTGTCTGTCACAAAGCTGAGCACTTAGAGACACGCCTGCAGGTCCAGACCTTTCTTCCTACACACACCAGACATCCAGGAAGCCATGTCTGCTGGATTCAAGGAAGGCTTTCTCCTCGTTTCTGTCACCACTGTTTGCAAAAGCCTCCCTTCCTGA
>NW_025793025.1:0-1971 GCF_021613505.1 Equus quagga | reverse complement strand
GATTCATCGGAATCAGGGAGGAATTATCTGTGTACTAATAATGCCACAATTATAATGCCTCAGACATATTTAGCACATTCTCTAGAATTGTGTCCAATGTCCACAAGTGAAGAAGACTGCTTATCCTTAGTAGTCAATGTGTCACTATATCCCTGGCCACACTGGTTTCCCCAGCCTTAAAGGCCAACCATGGCCACATCTCCTAGAGAGCAGAATAAATAACAAGCTATAACAGTGTTTGAAAAACATGAAAAATATTTCATGTGCTTTTTGGCTTATCCACATGCTCCATGATAAATTATTTGATAGATCTTATTGTTTACAGGTGTGTAAAGAAAGACTTCTGTAGAAGTCATAGTGCAATTATGTGTTTTGTTCAGTTCCTTAAAAGTAGCTACTAAAAAATCTTTGCTCTCATGATAGGTATAATTCAAGATATTGCAGCAACAAATTTATGACTTAGTAAAAGTTTTCATCAAAGTTCAGAGACCTAAGCATGCAATCCTAGTGTACAGTGGGAGGCAGCTGGCCCCCAAAAGATGTCAGCACAACATCCTGACGATGATATGGCACATTAAGACAGTGACAGGATAAGAAACCCAGCACAGCTCCAGTGGGCAAGTGAGGACAGCCCCAATCATCTAATGACACCCTGAGGTACAAAAGGCACATGAGCAAGGCCAGGTCCTGCATGAGGTCAAGCAGTGAGAAGAGAAAAGGAGCATCAAAAGTTGTGGGGAGGACTGTCCGATCTGGGGATGGCAGGCCTCAGCTCCATCTGTAGCAGGTCAGCAGCCCAGAGAACTAACTGGGAGCTGACTGACTATCAGGGCCCTACACAGCTAAATACACTCTCCTTCCAGCCCTGTCAAAGCAACTGCAAAACCCAGCTGAGCTCAGAGTTAACTCTGGGAAGAAGGGAAGGGAACAGAACACACAAAGGAATTTTGAACTGAATGTAACTGAAATATAGACATGCATGGACAGGCTAATCCCTGAACTGGACTGGTATGACCAGGTTTCAGTTTCTGCATCAGCCAGGAGTTCCCATTATAAAATTCTTTGAGTTATGGCAAAATAAAGTTATATTTTCTCTCCTGTGTTTGTGATTGAAAAATTTATATCTACAGTATGATTCCAACTGATTTGTTTCAGGGCTTATATCAGGGTTATGTCCAATATCTTTAATAGCTTGAATTTATCACTTCTAGGGCGAAATGTCATGTTGTTGAGGCTGATTTAAAGTTTTCTTGAAAAAGTCTGAATGTGATGCAAAATTCTTGCACTGAAAGAGTTTCACATTCTCCCTGCATTTGTACTTACTAGAGCCAAGTACATCAAAGATGTGGATCAAAGCCCCAGAGTCACTTTCTCCCGAGTTCAAGAGGACAGACTCCCAGATTTTGTTTTTGACATGCTGGTCAACTCAACGTTTGACTGTCTGCTGACAGTAAGAAAGCTTTCTCTGATTTCTATGTCTATCCTTGGTTCGAATATCCAGAAGTATCTGGCAAAGCCGCCACTGCCATTCTCACTTGACCTGTAACTGTAAGTTAAGATTTTTCTATTTAAGAGATACAAAGGGTAAGGAAATGAATTAACTGCCATCCATCATTGAGCTGGGTACAGATAGTTTGGTAAAGCTTTGTGAATACTAATTTCTCTCTCACCTCCATGAGTTAATCATTAATATCACTCGTAAATTTATGAAACATTGTTTCATTTCTAAGATTAAAGTTGTGGTGAATATTGTCTCTTCCTAAATATCTAAGATGGTTGATCCACATATATGCCAAACACTCATAAGGTTGAAAGTTTGAGCATTCATTCTCTTTGCCTTTGTGTGTAGACCCTTCATAATCAGCTCCACCCCACCATTCCTGCTCGAGAACCACTGCTCCTTTCCTATCTTCCAGGTTCTCATTAGCCTGACTTGCTTCCTTCTGCTCTCATGCATTAGCATTTATTAGA
>NW_025793024.1:6757-6928 GCF_021613505.1 Equus quagga | reverse complement strand
AGGGATTCTCTCCGGGCCTCTCCCAGAGCCGTGAATGCTCAGCGTGGCCCCTCTGCTAACGGCAGACAGAGAGTTTTGTCTGCTGCCCGGGCGGAGCCCCGGCGCTTCCCCTCCGGGTCGCAGGACTGGCCTTTGAAAATTCCCCCCGCCCCGGTCCTCTCCGAGATCTCC
>NW_025793024.1:0-6657 GCF_021613505.1 Equus quagga | reverse complement strand
GGCGGGGAGAGACTCTCCCCGCGGGCTCAGGTGTGCAACTCCAAAGTTTCCCTCTGCGTTTAGGAGTAATTGCAGGGGGTTTAGGTAGGGTTCTGGTCACCTGTTTCCACTGTCGCTCCTCTGTTGTGTTCTCGCTCCTGCCCTAGACGTGCGTGGATCCTCTGGGGGCGTCCGTTGGAAGAAAGCCGCTTGCGGGTACCAGGCTGCCCGTCGGGGTCGGAGAGCCCTCACCTATTTCCACATCCTCCCGGAGGAAAGTCCATCCGCCTTCCGATGTATAGTCGCGTGGGTGTCTCAGACGTCCTGAGATACTGTCTGGATATCCTTTGTCAAGCGATAAGTGTCCAAATAATTGTAGACTCGAAGGGCGAGAGACAAAGAGGACTACTCACGGCGCCATCTTGGCTCCCACCGTGTTTTTCACACAAGCTTAGGAGACCTCTATCATGGTGTCACTTCTAGGTACCCTGCCCTCCTCCAACAAACAAACATACACCCAACCTGCGCTTCCTCTAGGTATCCACAAGTATTTATTGAGCACATTCTATGAGTCAGGCCCTGTGCTAGGTGGGAAGGACCCAACAGCAAACCAAACATAGAGTTTCAGCCCATATAATTTATAATCTAGTGAATCCATCTGTTGCCCATTCCTTAAATGTTGGTGTTTTCTGGAGTTCTGAAGGAAACCTTCCCTCTTTTTCCTCTACAATATCCCCCTGGGTGATTGTGCCTATTCCATTGGCCTCAACTTCTACCTCTATGGTGATGACTTACAAATTTGTAGCTCTGACCCCCTACCTCTCTCCTGACCTGTAGGTCCATATTTCCGATGTATTTTGGACATCTCTACCTAGATGTCCCATGGCCACCTCAAACTGAACTCTTTTCTTGGCTATACTTTTCCCTAAGAAATATGCTCTTTTTCTGATACTCCCTAACCTGGCCAATACCATCACCATCTATCTACGAGGTCTCCTAAGCTGGAAACTTTGTCATCCTCCATTCCTTCTTTTTTCTCACCCTTATAGCTAGGCAGTCACACAGTCCAAGTGATTCTCTCTCAATAAAGCTCTCAGCCCAGCCTCACCTCTCTATGGGTACTGCCTTAGTTCATCGACCCCTAGGCCTAGAGGATAACTAGGTCTTTTCCTTGCCTCAAAACCACCCCATCTAACCTATCCTTTACTCGGCTACCAGAAATATCATGCTAAAAATTACATGCCTGTTTAACATCTGCATTCCTAGTTGCCTATGAGGTAAAAACCCAAACTCCTTAGCAGAACATGTAAGGCCCCAGCCCCACATTATTTCACCAGTCTCATCACTCAATATGTTCCTCAACATTGTAGCCATGAACTTCTTAAGAGTTTCCTAAATACTGTATGCTACTGTATGCTGTATACTTTCATGCCTTTGTGCCTTTGCACGTGGAATGCCTTCCCTCCTCACCCTTTTTAGCTCTGTAAACTCCTATTCCGTCTTCAAGACATGGCTGGAATCGCATCTCCTGGTTGACACAGGAGCTCCTGTAAGTTGTTTCCTCCTCTGTGCTCCTGCACTTCCTCCATTCCTTGGTACATGTATAACTCTAACAAGTACGAAAATGTACAGTCCCACAAAACTCAGGCATGGGACCTGTGTTCTTTATGGTTCTCTAACTGAGCTTTATCTACCTTCCATGCTCCCATGTCCCCAGATATGAAAAACTCTTGACAGTTCAAGATGAACTCAGTCTTTTTCAGAGTTTTCTTGGTCCCTTTGGGGTTTAAACAGTTCCAGCCAGGTTTTGCCTCTTCTTCTCCTCTTTTCTCTGAGTGCTCTAGATGAGGGGACAGACATTGTCGGGAGGGTGGTCTGGTTCATGGCCCTCATCTGTCCTCTGCCTCCCAGTATGCTAGATAAACCATCCTGGGCTTTGGTCATTAGCACCCTCCTGTGCTTAAATTTCCAGTGCCCTTTGCTCTCAGGTAGTGTCTACACAGGGCACCCTGTTTTTCATGCTGAGGGAACTCCTTTCTGGGCCATCTCTGTGGCCCTCATATAGTGCAGGAAATTTTTGAGTATGCACATCCTACAAGCTGAAATGTGAGATCTCATGTGACAGTCCTCATCTGTTCTGGACATCTTCCCCAGCTATTGCTACTTTCCACTCAGGTGCCAGGCTGGAAGAGGGGGCTGCACCCAGTGTGGTCAGGCAATGGTCCCTTCTACTCTGTAAGTCTCCCCAGTTTTTCTAAGATTTCTATTGTTCTGCTCCATCTTGACTCCTAGGGCTGTCTTGAGGAAGTGGGGAAGTGAAGTGAGCCCCTTCTCAGAGTCCCCAAGAGTTCTAGTCATGTCCTCTCTGATTCTTCTCTTCCCAGCAGGTGGAAGGAAGAAATTTTATTTATCTTGAAGTGAGAAAACTGCTCTTAGAATAGTTTGTATTCTTCTCTCCTGTGTTATATATGATATAAACTCCATGCTCTGAATTCTTCAGGCTTTTAGCCTTTTGATTCAAAAAACTCTTTTCCTCTCTCAGAAAACCTAACTCTGAAAGCCATACTTTTGAGACCATATTCCCTGCTTTGATTAAAAGTAATTATATATGATTTGGGATTAGGGGGCAGAGCAAAATGGCGGGGTGAGCTGACCCGGGATTCTCTCCCCTCCAAAATACAACAAAAGATTGGAAGAACTGAATTTCAGAGAACAAAAATAATGCGAGCTCGTTAGAGACCTACAATACCAAGAAGGCGGAGATCATAACCTTGCTTACACCTTCGGAGGCGCTGGAACGGTAGGAGAGAACATCGCTCCCTGCCCTAGAGTCTGCGATCGCTGTGGCGCGGGTCGGGAAGGAGCGGGGGAGGGGCCGCGCAACCGGGGGATCATCCAGGACTCCTGCTGCTGATTCAGTGGAGACCCGCTGACGGGGGGGAAAGCTTCCATCCGTGGGGACCCCATAAATCAAGGGCCTTGGGAGACCAGAGAACAGAACTGATCTGAACCCAGACCAGCGCCTGTGAGTAACAGCCCCTCCCCCCTGGCAAAGCCAGTGGGCGCAGCCATCTTGCCCCAAGGCGGAGAGCTAACACACCGCTCTCGACCCCCATCTAGTGGCGACAGGCTGTAACTGCAACTGAATTCTACCACCATGAGAAAAAACCGCTCCTCTACCATCCAGCAATTTATAAAAGCCCCAGACCAGAAGGAAAACAATAAAAACATAGAATTAAGTCCTGAGGACTTGGAATTAGGTAAACTAAGTGAGAATGAGTTCAGAGCAGCTATAATCAAGAAACTCAATGAGGTAGAGAGAAAGATAGAGAAACAAGCCGAGTTCTGGAGTTACTTCACAAAAGAGATTGAAATCATAAAGAAGAATCAAACAGAATTACTTGAGATGAAAAACACAATGGACCAGATAAAACAGAATACGGATTCCCTGAATGCCCGTGTAGACAACATAGAGGAGAAAATTAGCATAATCGAAGATAGACAGGCTGAATGGCGCCAGACAGAGGAAGAAAGAGAACTAAGAATTAAAAAAAATGAGGAAAATCTCCGAGAGATAATGGATTCAATGAGGAGTAAGAACATAAGGATCATAGGAATTCCTGAGAATATGGAAAAGGAAAATGGAGAAGAAAGTGTACTTAACGAAATTATTGAAGAGAACTTCCCAAATCTAGGGATCGACAGAGAAATGTGTGTAGAGGAGGGTTTTAGATCTCCTAGATTTGTCAATGTAAAAAGAGCTACCCCACAGCAAATAGTAGTAAAGTTGGCAAAAAGGAAAGATAAGGAAAGAATACTCAGGGAAGTGAGAAAAAAAAGAGAATAACCTATAAAGGAGCCCCTATCAGACTGTCAGCAGATTTCTCTACAGAAACCCTACAAGCTAGGAGAGAATGGAGTGACATATTCAAAGCTTTAAAGGATAAAAATCTTCAGCCAAGAATACTCTATCCAGCAAGAATTTCCTTCAGATATGAGGGAGAAATTAAATCTTTTCAGACAAACAAAAGTTAAGGGAATTTGTAACTAAAAGCCCTCCATTACAAGGAATCCTCAAGAAGGCTCTCATACCTGAAAAAAGAA
The DNA here is from genome assembly GCF_021613505.1 of Equus quagga. Classification (NCBI taxonomy): domain Eukaryota; kingdom Metazoa; phylum Chordata; class Mammalia; order Perissodactyla; family Equidae; genus Equus; species Equus quagga. The sequence goes on along the minus strand of NW_025793024.1, from coordinate 2,574 downwards.
AAAAGGGAGAAAGGGGACACAATCCACAGACTAGGGAGACCGATGGATAGAACCAGAACAGGATAGCAAATATTCACTTATAGCATTAGGGTAAAGGTAAGGTAACTACCAAAACAAGGACGATATTAGCACTCTAACTACCAATTAATAAGACGAATTGGAATAAAAAATGAAAGTAATTATTTAGGAGGGGAAGACAAAGGGTCTAAATCAGTATTGGTCAAGTAGGTAAGAGACCACCAGAGAATAGACTATATTATACACGAGATTCTAAATACAAACTTCAAGGTAGACACTAAAATAAAGTACAGAACAGAGTCACAAATCATAAATAAGGAAAAAGCTAAGAAACCCAGCATAAGAAATTGCAGTATTAAATGGGTAGTCTAAAGCACACAGGAAAAGAAATGCAGGAAAACAAGATAATGAGCGACAGATTAAGAGCATTAAGTCCACATGCATCAATAATCACTCTCAATGTGAATGGATTGAACTCTCCAATAAAAAGACACAGAGTGGCAAAATGGATTAAAGAACAAGATCCAACAATTTGTTGCCTCCAGGAAACACACCTCAGCCCCAAGGACAAACACAGACTCAGGGTGAAGGGGTGGAGGACAATACTTCAAGCAAATAGCAAGGAAAAAAAGGCAGGTGTTGCAATTCTCATATCAGACCAAGTGGATTTCAAAATAAGACAGGTAAAGAGAGACACAGAGGGACAATATATAATGATCAAAGGGACACTTCATCAAGAAGAAATAACGCTTATAAATATCTATGCACCCAACACAGGAGCACCAAGATTCATAAAGCAACTATTAACAGACCTAAAGGAAGATGTTAAAAACAACACAATAATAGTAGGGGACCTCAACACCCCACTCACATCAATGGACAGATCATCCAGACAGAAAATCAACAAGGAAATAGGGGAGCTGAATGAAAAACTAAAACAATTGGACTTAATAGACATATATAGATCACTCCACCCTGAAAGAGCTGAATACACATTCTTCTCAAGTGCACATGGAACATTCTCTAGGATAGACCATATGTTGGGAAACAAGGCAAGCCTCTACAAATTAAAAAAAATTGAAATAATAACAAGCATCTTCTCAGATCATAGTGCTACAAGGCTAGAAATTAATTACAAGAAAAAAGCTGAGAAAGGCACAAAGATGTGGAGACTAAACAACACACTACTGAACAAGCAATGGATCATTGAAGAAATTAAAGAAGAAATAAAAAAATACCTGGAAACAAATGAAAATGATAGCATGCCGTACCAACTCATATGGGATACAGCAAAAGCTGTATTAAGAGGAAAATTCATCGCAATACAGGCACATCTTAACAAACAAGAAAAATCCCAAATAAGCAACCTTAAAGCACACCTAACTGAACTAGAGAAAAAAGAACAAATGAAGCCCAAAGTCAGCAGAAGGAGAGAAGTAATAAAAATCAGAGCAGAAATAAATACTATTGAAATGAAAAAGGCAGTAGAAAGGATCAATGAGACAAAGAGCTGGTTTTTGGAGAAGATAAATAAAATTGACAAACCACTAGCCAGGCTTACAAAGAAAAAAAGGGAGAAAGCTCAAATAAACAAAATCAGAAATGAGAGAGGAGAAATAACAACAGACTCTGCAGAAATACAACAGATTATAAGAGAATACTACAAAAAACTATATGCCAACAGAATGGATAACCTAGAGGAAATGGATAAATTCTTGGACTCCTACAATCTCCCAAAGGTCACTCAAGAAGAGACAGACAATTTGAACAGACCAATCACAAGGAAAGAGATTGAAACAGTAATCAAAAACATCCCAAAGCATAAAACCCCAGGACCAGATGGCTTTCCTGGGGAATTCTACCAAACTTTCAGAGAGGATTTAATACCTATCCTTTTCAAGCTATTCCAAAAAATTAGGGAAGATGGAACACTTCCTAACACATTCTATGAGGCCAACATCACGCTGATACCAAAACCTGACAAGGACACCATGAGAAAAGAGAACTACAGGCCAATATCACTGATGAACATAGATGCAAAAATTCTAAACAAAATTTTGGCAACCAGAATTCAGCAATTCATCAAAAGAATCATACATCAGGATCAGGTGGGATTCATACCAGGGACACAGGGATGGTTCAACATCCGCAAATCAATCAACGTGATACACCACATCAACAAACTGAGGAATAAAAACCACATGATCATCTCAATAGATGCAGAGAAGGCATTTGACAAGATCCAACAGCCATTTATGATAAAAACTCTGAACAAAATGGGCATAGAAGGAAACTACCTCAACATAATAAAGGCCATATATGACAAACCCATAGCCAACATCATACTCAATGGCAAAAACTGAACGCCATCCCCCTGAAAACAGGAACGAGACAAGGATGCCCTCTATCACCACTCTTATTTAACATAGTACTGGAGGTCCTGGCCAGAGCAATCAGGCAAGAAAAAGGAATAAAAGGAATCCAAATAGGGAGGGAAGAAGTGAAACTCTCGCTGTTTGCAGACGACATGATCTTATATATAGAAAACCCCAAAGA
>NW_025793023.1:0-19965 GCF_021613505.1 Equus quagga | reverse complement strand
TCTCTTTTCCATTGCATAGGAAATGTGAGTTTGGCAGACGTATAAACCAACCTCCTTCCCTGCATATGGATGTGAGTTCCCACTGTGTAGCCCTGTTGCCTTCCTCTTTGCATATGAATGTAAAGATTCAACTATATACTTATTCTTGATGTGTACATATATTTTTTATATGGATACAATATAGCATATATTTTAACTATAAAATGGCATATATATGTGTCTATATGTGTGTGTATACATATATACACTTTATATATGTGTGTGTGTGTGTGTATACATATACACACACACACACATCTATACATGCTCTGTATGTGATATATATGCTAAGGTTTATATTCAGAATATCCCATTAGATTATACATAATATTCCATTACATCATACTCTATTTCATGTGTGTATTATTCCATGATATAGCTAATGAATATTATTCAGCCATGAGAAACAAGGAATTCCTGACATCCACAAAAGTGTGCATGAAACCTGAGGGCACTATGGTGAATAAGTAAGTTAGAAAGAGAAAGACAAATTATTTATGATATCACAGATGCATGGAATCTAAAGAAGCCAAACTCAGAGAAACAAAGCATATGATGGTGTTACAGGGGCTGGAAGGTGAGGAAATGGGATATGTTGATCAAAGGACACAGACTTCCAGGTATACGATGAATAAGTTCAGAGGAATATGTGCACAGCAATTGTGAGCATAGTTGACAATGCTATGTTATATACCTGAAAGTTCCTAAGTATAGATATTAAATGTTCTCACCACAAAAGTGAAATGACAACTACGTGATGTGATCTAGCTTTCACTAATGGTATGGTAATAATCATTTAACAATATACAACCACATCAAATCTACACACTGTACACCATCAAGATACATTGTGTTATACGTGTGTTTTATCTTAACAACAACAACAACAAAAATCCAGGATGTTACAATATCATGCACCATGATCAAGGGGATTTGTCTCTGTGATTCTGTCCACAGGGCTCCACACCCCCATTAGCTTAAGGAGCCACAGTGGTTGAGAGTGAATAGATAGAAAGTTATACACAATAGGTAAACAAGAGGAGGTAGACGGGGCTATGTTTATCTCAGGCAAAACAGAATTTTAAATCAAACATTTTCACAAGAGATGGAGAGGGCATTATGTAAAGATTAAAGGATATATTCATCAAGACGTTGACAATTACAAATTATGAATTCCCCAACATCAGAGCATCCAAATATATAAACCAGATGCTAGAAGAACTGAATAGAAACAGTAGTAGGAAAATATTAGGAGGCTTCAAAACCCACTCTCAACAATGAATAGATCAACCAATGAGAAAACGCCGCCTGGAACAACATTGTAGACTACATTGAACTAAGCAATATATACAGAGCTTTCCACTGCCAAAGAGAAGAATACATTTGTTTCTCAAGTGCATCCAGAACATTCTCAGGATAGATGACATGTTAGACCACAGAAAAAGTCTTTACAGAAATAAGAAGGCTGACATCACATCAAGTGCTTTTTCCGAGCACGATGGTATAAAAATAGAAATCAGTATGAGGAGAACAACTGGAAAATTCACAAATACTTGGAAATAAAGTGAAAGCTTCAAGCAAAACCAATGGGTCAAAGCACAAATTAAAAAGGGAATCAAAAATATGTTTAAAGAAGCAAAAGTTGGAATCACAACATATCAAAACTTATGGAATGCAATAACAGCTGTCCTAAGGCAGCCGTTTATGTCTTAAATGCATGCGCTAAGCAAATGGAAGGTTCTCAAAGAAACTACCTATATTTACACATCAAAGAACTAGAAAGGAAGAAAGTCCTAATCCAAAGTTAGAAGAAGGAAGAAAATAATAAACATTAGAGTAGAAAGAACTGAGACAGACAACAGCAAAACAACAGGAAAATTAAAATTTAACCACAAAGAGTCGGTTCTTTGAAGAGACAGAAACAAAAATGACAAACCCTTAGAGACACTAACCCAGAAAAAAAACAGAGGAAACCCAATTTTTCAAAATTATATATGAAAGAGGATACATCACAACTGATACCACAGAAATACCAAAGATCACAGGAGCCTACTTTGATTTATTATACACCAACAAATCAGACAATGCAGAAGCAAAGGACGAATTCTTAAAAACATATATCCTTCCAAAATGGAATCAGGAAGAAAGAGAATATGGCTAGACCAATTACCAACAGGGAGACTGAAACAGTAATCAAAAATCTCTCAACAAAGAAAAGCCTAGAAGGAAATGGTTTCATTGCTTAGTATTAACCTTTTGACATTTATTGAACAATTAATGCCAATCGCTAGCAAACTGCTCCAAAAATCGAAGAGAAGGGAACACTCCCAAATTCATTTTACGAGATCAGCAGTACCTTGGTACCAAAACCAGATGAGGATACTTCACAGAAAAGTACAGAAGCATATGCCTGATAAATACATATGCAAAAATTCCGAATTAAGTGCTTGCAAACTGAATTCAGCAGCACATTAAAAGACTCATTCATCACAATCAAATAGGATTTATCCCAGGATTCAAGCATATCTCAAGATACGAACATCAATAAATTCTATACATCACATTAAGGGAATGAAAGAAAAGACCGCATGATCTTTGCAATAGACATGTAACAAAACTCAACATCTGTTCCTGACAGGAACTCTCAACAATTTAAGTGCACGTAGAATGTATCTCCACATAATAAAGGCCATATGTGCCAAGCCCAAAGCTCACATCATACACAATGGTGAAAATCTGAAACATTTCCACTAAGATGAGGAATAAGACAGGGGTACCCACACTCAGCACTACTCTTCCTCATAATAGTGGAGGTTCCAGCCAGAGCAATTAGGCAAGAAAAGAAATAAAGGGAATTAGAATTGGAGAGGAAGAAGTAAAATTGTCTCTGTTTGCTGATGACATGATGTGTAGAAAAACCTAGAGTCCACCAAAATCTATGAGACGTAATGAAGGAATTCAGTAAAATGGCAGGATACAAAAATCAACATGCCAAGTCAGTAGCATTTCTATACACCAACAATGAATTGTCTGAAAGAGAAATAGCAAGAATGATCCCATTTATAATAGCATCAAAGACAGTAAGATACTTAGGTACAAATATAACCAAGGAGATGAAAGATCTCTACACTGAAAACTACTAGGCATTGCTGAAAGAAGTCGAAGAGACAAATAAATGAAAAGATACTCCATATTCATGGATTAGAAGAATTGATATTGTTAAATTGTCCCTAACGAGCCAAAGCTATCTATAGATTCAACACAATTTCAATCAAGACTACAATTGCGATTTTTGCTGGGAAAAAAAAGAATCCTACAGTTTGTATGGAGCCGCAAAAGTCCCCAAATAGCCAAATCACCGCTGAGAAAGAATGACACAGCAGGAGGCATCATACTTCCTGATTTCAAGCTATACCATAAAGCTATAGTAATCAAAACAGCATGGTACTGCCTTGAACACAGATGCACAACCCAGGGGTGCAGCAGTTAAGTTTGCATGCTCTGCTTCGGTGGCCCAGGGTTCGCTTGTTCAGATCCCAGATGCGGACCTACAGATCACTTGTCAAGCCATGCTGTGGCAGGCACCCCACAGATAAAGTAGAGGAAGATTGGCATGGATGTTAGCTCAGGGCCAGTCTTCCCCCAGAAAAAAAAAAGGAGAATTGGCAGTGCATGCTAGTCAAGGCTAGTCTTCCTCAAAGAAAACAACCAGAATGAGCAATCATCTCATTCCTGTTAGGATGACCATCATCAAAAAATACAAGATATACCAGATGCTGGCAGGATGTGTAGAAAAGCAAATCCTGTGCCCTGCCAGAAAGAGTGTAAACTGGTAGAGCCAGTTGGAACACAGTGTGGCTGTTCCTCAGAAATTAAAAAGAAAACTACCACATGATCCAGCAATTCCATCTGTGGGGATATATTCAAAGGATATGAAGTCATTATGTCAAAAAGAGATCTGCACTCCCATGATCATCACAGCATTATTTACAGTAGCCAAGACATTGGAAACAACCTTAGTGTCCATTGATGGATGAATGATATATACTTATATAATATAAATGAAAATAACATACACACACACACAGAGACACACACACACATACATATATAATACCATTCAGCCATAAAAAGAAGGAAATCCTGCCATGTGCACAGAGAGGGATGGACCTTGTGGGTCTTGTGCTGGGTGAAATAAGTCAGAGGGAGAAAGACAATTATTGTAAGATCTCTATTACATGTGGAATCTAAACAAACAAAGCAAACTCATAGAAAAAGCAACTGGACTTATTTTTACCAGCGGTGTAGTGTGGACAGTGGGGGAATTGGGTGAAAGTGGTCAATAGGCACAAAATTTCAATCATGAGATAAGCAAAATACTGGCGATGTAATGTATAGCATAGTGACTACAGTTAATGCTGCTGTATGGTGTACTTGAAAACAGCTCAGAGAGCAAACCCTAAAATTTCTCATCCCAAGGAATTAAATTCTTTTGGACAACACCAAAGTTAACTAAGCTTATTGTGGTAATAATTTCACAGTAGATGTGAGTCGATTCGTTACATGATACGTCTTAAACTTACAGAGTGCTGTATGTTAATTATATCTCAATAAAACTGAAAGAAATAAAATGAACACATCAACCAATCAAAATCAATTAGAAAACTCAAGCTTGAACCCCACTACCTTCCAAAAGGTACTAACGCACATATACAGAACATTGTATCCCCAAAGAGAAGAATATGTGTTCCCAAATGCACCCACAACACTCCCTGGATGGATCACAGTTTAGACCACAAAACAAGTCTTAACAAACTTAAGAAGGCTGAAATCACAATTGCTTTTGCTGACATAAATGTATGAAAACAGAAATCAGGAGGAGAAGGACAACTGAAAAATTCACAAATATGTGGAAGTTAAATGACGTGCTCTTGTAAAACCAATGGGCCTCAGAGGAAAGTGAAAGGAAACTGAAAAAACATACTGAAACGTACAAAAATGGAAACACAGCATACCAAACTCATAGGATACAGCTAAAGTAGTTCAAAAGGAAAATTTTTAGTATAAATACCTGCGTTAGCAAAGAAGAAAGATCTCAGAATAACAACTAAATAATTATACTCATGGAACTAGAGAAAGAAGAAAATATAAACCCAAAGGTAGAAAGAGGATATGTAAATGAAATAGGGGCTAGAGAAACAGGGAAAGATCAAAGAAACTAAGAGCTGTTTAAAAAACTATAAACTTGAGAAACCCTTAGCTAGACTTACCAAAAAGAGAGAGCGAGCGAGCGAGAGAGGATTCAAACAAATAAAACCAGAATTGAAAGAGGAGACTTTACACTTCATACTACATAAATACAAAGGAACGTAAGGGAAGACTAGACATATTTACGTGCCAACAAATTGGATAAACTCGAGGAGATGGATAAATTGCTGGGAAAATACAATTTCCCAAGAGCAAAATCGTGAAGAAACAGAAAATCTGAACAATAAAGAACATGGAATAGGACACTGAGGTGGTAATAACATCCTCCCAACCAAGACAATCCCATGGGCAGATGACTTCACTGGAGCCTTCTAGCAAACACTGAAGATTTCACGCCAATCATTCTCAACTTCTTCAAAATACTGAAGAAGCTAGAGCACTTCCAGTCTAATTTTATGGTGAAAGCATTATCCTTACAGCAAAGCCAGACAAAGCCAGTTCAAGAAAAGAAAACTAGAGGCTTATGTCCAACATGATGACAGATGAAAAATCCACCGCAGAACTCAGCAAAACAAATTTAACAGCCCATTCAAATTATCATGCGCCATGATCAAGCAGGATTTATCCCTGGGATGCAAAGATGTTTCCACATATTCAAATCAATTCTAGTGATACACAGTATTATCAGAACATAGGATGAAAATCATCATGATCTCAACAGATGCACCAAACAATGTGCAAATAGATGTGACAAAATTCAACATCGTTTTATGATGGAAAATTCAACAAATCAAGTCTAAAAGGAACACACACACCTCAGCCTAAGAAAGTCCATGTATGACAAGCCCCACAGTTGACATCATACCCAATGCTGAAAGGTGGAATCTTTTCCTCTCAGACCAGAAACAAGACAAGGGCACTCCCTCTCACCACACCTATTCAACACAGTTCTTTAAGTTCTCCTCAGAGCAATTAGTCCAAACAAATAAAACAAGAGCATCCAGATTTTAAAAGAAGTAAAATTGTTTCTGTTTGCGGAAGACATCTCATATACAGAAATGTCTACAAACACAAAAAACCCTGCTCTGATAAACAAATTCACCAAGTTAGCAGGGAACCCCATCAAGGCATAAAGAATCAATTGTTTGTACACAGTAACAATGAACCATCCAAAACGTAAATTAAGAAAACAACTCTGTTTACAACGGCATTGTGAGAAGAAATAGCTGTCTGGTAAACTTTTAAATCTTCATCCTATCTTGGGCCTCACCTCCCTCCATTCAGGATAGAGAGGCCTGCCCAGAAGACCAGGCACACCAGGGTGATGAGGATGGTCCTGGACTAGTTCCCTTTTTGTCCTCTGCGGACTGTCACCTAGTGTCCTTCAAATACACCAGTGAAATCCCTTCACAACTTTGGCTTGTGTATTCCGTCCTCACCCCAGTCTAGGCATGTGCTCACACCTCCTCAGTCTCTCTCAGCTCCCCACCTGCTGATTCAGCCCACTCCCTGGCTGCCACGCCGATATGGCCCCCAGCATGGCATGCCAAACCATGCCTCCTCCTCTAGGACCCGTGAGCATAATAAACAGTTTAATTTCATACGCCACTGCTCGTGTAATTTCTACAGCCATGTTGAAATAATCCTTTAAGGCCCCACAAGTCGGACTTACTTCCCCCTTTGTAACACATTTACTGAAAGGACTGGTACAGAGAAAACTAGAAGGCACTGATGAAAGAAACTAAAGAAGCACAAATAAACAGAAAGATTTCCTGAGTTACATGACAGCAGAACTTATGACCTTAAAGTGCCTGTACTACCCAACGTAACCCTATGGATTTAATGCTATTCCCTTTCAGAATTCCTATGGCAGTTCTAAGAAAAAGAAAAATCACTCCTCAAACTCACATGGAACCACAAAAGACCCTAAATAGACAAAGCAATCTTGAGAAAGAGCAACAAAGCTGGAGGTATCAAAATCCCTGATTTTGAAATATGTAAGAAAGCTATGGTAATCCAAACAATATGGCACTGACATAAAGAAAGACACACAGAGCAGAACAGAGTAGAACACAATTCACAGAGTAGAATAGAGTGCCCGGGAACAGTCAAATGATCTTCTAGAAGGGAGCCAAGAACGCACAACGGGGAAAGGACAGTCTCTTCAACGTATGGTGTTGGGAGCACTGGATATCCACATGCAGAAGAATGAACTTAGTTTCATATGTTAAACCATGCACAAAATCAGCTCAAAGGGGATTGAGACTTGAATGGAAGACCTAAAACTGTAAGGTCCTTCAGGAAAACATAGGGGAAGACCTCTTGGCAAACTGGTCTTGGGAATGAATTCTTGGGTGTGACGCCAAACGCACAAGGAAGGAAACCAAATATAGACATGTGGAACTACAGCACACTTGAAAAGCTTCTGCACGATCAACAAAATGCAAAGGGAACAATCAACAGAATGAACAGGCAAACTACAGCAGAGGAGAAAATAATTGGAAATCATGTATCTGATAAGGGACTACTATGCAAAATATGTAAAGAACTCGTACAGCTCCATGACAACAAGTACAGAGAGTACGATTAAAACATGGGCAGATGAACTAAATAGACATAATCACAGAGAAGGCATACATCCTAGCAACCCCACCACTGTGTATACATCCAGAGAAAACAAAGACAGTATCTCAAAGAGGTGTCTGTACACCTAGGTTCACTGCAGCATCGATCTCAATATCCAAGAGGTACAAAGGATCCAAATTGTCCTCTGACAAGTAAATGGATGAAGCAATGTGTCACGCATACATACAGTGGAATATAATTCAGCCTTACAAAGGAATGAAATTCTGACACACGCTACAGGCAGGGGAACTCTGCAGATGCTATTCTGAGTGAAATAAGCAAGTCAGAATAGGACATCCACGGTATCATCCCACTTACAAGAAGTGTCTTCAAAGTCAAATTCAGAGAGTCATAACGGAGAATGGTGTTAGCCAGGAGGAGGACAAGGAGAAATGGAGACTTACTTTTTAATGGTCATGGAGTTCCAGTTTGGGATGATAAAAGGGCTCTGCAGATGGATGGGGGTGAGGGTTGTAGCACTTTGCAAGGGCACTTAATGCTGCTGGTCTTTGCAGTGGAAAATGACTAAAGGGGCAGTGACACCAGGAGATGGCAAAACAGGAAGCTCCCGACCCTCCTTTTTCCACAGAGATGGAAATTTAACAAGACAAGGACCAGCTGCCTGTGTAAGAAATATGGCAAGCATTTAAAGGGCCCTGCATCCCAGGAGAGTGCAGAGCCAAATAGAGGGAAGCCCGATTCCAAACCATGAGATTCACTGTCCAGATTCAGGCTCCCCCGCTGACAAGCTGCAGGAGGATGAGAGGACGCCACTGTCGACTTACGCCAGCAGAGGGAAAGGAGTGGAAATTATATGCAAGGTGCTGACTTCCTGAAGGGGTGCCAAGTGTGTGGTTTCTAACTTGGCTCACTGAAGCCCTGGTGGGGATGGAACACCACACTGCGGGCTGCTGAAAGCAAACTCACTCAGTGAGACCAGAGCCTGCAGTACCACGCGTAGACACCTCATGGAGCTCCAGGACTGCGGCTGATGACAGCACAAGCTAGACTACAGTATGACAGACAGACAGCAGGGGAGCTCCTGGGTTGAACCCGACAAACCTCTCGAAGTGGGAGACTACAAACACAAGACCCCAGAGGGTAAATCCCCAGAGGAGGCTTCAGAGGTCCCCAGACAGCCTTCCTGGAGGACGCCATACCTGTACAAAACGTGACTGTAAGGACCGGGTTTGCAGAGGAGGCAGCGTTTTCAAAGGACAAAATCCAAACAGAACATAAGATGCACAAAGAGACAGGAAAGCATGACCCATATAAAGGGACATTACAAATCTCCAGAAATGAATCCTAAAGAAGCAGATATATAGGAATTAACAGCAAAAAAAGACGTAACCATCATAAGGATGCTCAAAGATTTAAAAGAGAGTGCTGATAGGCAAGTAACCAGAATCATGAAAATAATGCATGAGCAACAGGGAGTGTCAACAAAGTGATAGAAACTGTGCAGACAAAGCACAACACAAACTGGGACTGAGGAATACAACAACTGAACTGAAAGTTTAACCAGAGGGATGCAACAGCAGACTCGGCATGGTAGATGACACATCTCAAATTAAAGGGAACTTGGAGTTGCACTCAAAATTGTGACCTAGGAGGATCCCAAACAGCCCTCCTCCCATGGACACACCAAATCTGCTACATATGGAACTCTTTCCTCTGAGAGAAAGCCAAGCATAAGCTGAGTGTCTCTGAGATGTTGGGAAAGTGAGAAGAGACCTACATCGGGATGGGTAGGAGAGACTGAGAAGCAGACGCACCACAAACCACAGCCCTGGCGTGGCAAAGCACAGCTGGGAGGGAACACGAAACTCTGAGCCTCTCCAGGAGGAGCAACGGGTGTGAACCACACGTCAGACCTCCCAACCGAGAGGGCCAGCACACAAGCAACCAGACCCCAGAAATCCAGCACTGAACACCGCCAGGGCCTGTATACACATGACCCACAAGGCCACAGCCAATTATATGTTCCACCGGTCTTAAAAGGCTCACATGGATAGACTGGCTATGCCCCAGGGCCTCGTGCAGAGGCAGACTACTAAAACACCCTCAGCCTTCATGCAAAGAGGCATATTTGCTCAACTCAAAGCTTTGGCCTGAACGGCAGCCTGCAAGTGTCACCCACATTTAGAGGCCAACTGAAACGCCCTTCAGAGATGTCAGAGAGAGGGCACTCTCCCTCTGCCTTGCTCCAGAATGCCGGGAACCTCAGAGAAGGAGCTTGTGCAGACATCTTGTTCCCTGCTATTGTGCTTGCAGTAGGGGACACCCATTGATCAGCTGGCTGTAGTCACCAGCAGAGCCTATGCTCACAGGCCCCAAGGGCTAGGACAAATGGAGAAATGTTTTCAATTGGCCAGACCCCCCCAGGCAGAGTGTAGGGAAGCAGAATAAAAGTCACCCTGTCCTTCTGAGAACAAGGACTTTTAGCTTATATTCATAGTTGTGGCCCAAGGAGAAGGCTTCTAAGTAACACATAGCTAGGGGCAGACTCCCTTCCTCTCCAGAGACCAGGGAGCCTGTGGCAACATCTTCACACTCTCTCTCTCTGCCCATGCAAGGTCACGCCATCCTTGAGAAAGGTGATTATGCACACATCTGGCACCCCGGCTTCAGGGGCTGCTGCCAAGGGCACATCCCTAGACCAATTGGCTCTGGTGGCCAGAGGGCCTCACGTTTAGAAGTTGAACATGGCGATAGCAAACAAAGAAACAGTTCTTCGCTAGCTATCACACCTGAGTTCAGTGCAGAAGGAGCCAGCAGAAACAACCGTGTCCCATGTCTTGCCCTGAAAGAGGTATATCCGAATATTACATTACATGCTGCTGCGTGAGGCTCGGACTTTCAGTCAGCCTGAAGTGAGGTGCAGACTGAGATCCTCCCCACTGGGACCCTGCCAGCACTTGGCACACCCCCAAACACTGGGAGCCGCTAAGGGCAAAGGAGGCTGCTGTACAATCACAAAGTCTGAGAGGCTACTAAGAGTTAGGGCAGGCTTGAATGATAAGCTTCATCTCCTACACATAGCAACTCCTTCAAGAAAGAGAGTAGAGGCAGTTTTATCCAATGCATGGAAACCAACAGAGAGAGTCAGAGAGAATGAAGAAGCACAGGGATATGTTCCAACTGAAAAGGCAAGATAAAAACTTGGATAAAGACCTTAAAGGAAGGCACATAAGTGATCCAGCTGATAAAGAGCTCGAAACAACGGACTGGACTTAAGAGGGTTGCACAGTGAGGTCAGGAGAACAATGCTTGGGCAAAGAATATCAACAAAGAGACAGAGATCGAAGGAGGTGCCAAAAGGAAATCACAGAGCTAAAGAACACCATACCTGAAGTTGAAAAATACACTCGAGGGGTTCAACAGTGGACTAGATGAAGCAGAAGAATAGGTCAGTGAACTTGAGGACAGGGCAGAGGAATTCATCGGATCATAGCAGGAAAACCGAACAGCGAAAAGAGAAAACATTGCATAAGGGACCTGTGCAACAACATCAAGCAGAGCACGAGCCACGTTAAAGGGATTCCAGAACGACAGGAGAGAGAAAAAGAGGTAGTGAACTTATCTGAGAAAATAATGGCTGATAACTTCCCTCACCTGAGGAAGAAAGCAATGGCAGATGCAGGAAGCCCAGAAACTTCCAAAAAAGATTAAACCAAAGACACCCACACTGAGACACATTAAAATTAAATTCTTAAAAGCTAAAGACAAGAAGAGAATTGCAGAAGCAGCAAGAGAACAACAGCCTCTCACATATAAGGGAAGCTCTACAATGATCAGCAGATGTTTTGGCAGAAATTCCGCCAGCCAGCGGCAGTGGCACAGTAGACACAAAGTGCTCCCAAAAGCCCCCCAAAAACGAAAGACTGCCAACTGAGAATCCTCTTACCTAGCAAAGTTGTGCCTCAGGATCAAAGGAGAGAAAAGGCTTTTCCAGAGAAACCAAAGCTATAGGAGGTCATCACCACTACACCGCCTTACAAGAAATGTTGAAGAGACTGCTTTAACCTGAAAATAAAGGAAGCTAACTGGTAACAAGATAGCATATGATGGTATAAATCTCAACGGTGGAGATGAATAAACAGTAACATTCAGCATAATCTAATGTTGTAAAACTGGTGGGTGAATTGCTTATACAGCTAGTATGAAGATTAAAGTCAAAAGTAGTAAAAGTAACTATAACTATGATAATTTGTTAATGGTTACACAAGATAGAAAGGTGAAAATAGTGACATCAAAAAATCAAATGTGGGGGGAGTAAGCAAGTGTTTGACTTACGTTGTTAAGAACTTAACTGTTATATAGAGAAGTGTTTTAATGTAAGGCACACAGAAACCACAAAGCAAAAATCTATAGTAGACGCACAAAAGAGAAACAGAAAGAAACCTAACTATACCACAAATTACAAAATTCCCCTGTTGTAAATTCCCACAGTACAGCAAAGCTACAAATGACAATAACCATACCACTCAATAATTACTTTAATGCAAATGGGTTAAACACTCCAATCAAAAGACAGAGAGATGGAAAGACCTAGAGAATGGAAAAGAACAAGACCCATCTATATGCTGCCTGCAGGAGACTCCCTTCAGATGTAAGGACACACACAGACTGAGAAGGAATGCAAAAGAGACATTCCAGGCAAATAGAAACCAGAAGAAAGCTGGGACAGCTACAGTTACGTCACACAAAAGAGACTTTAAAGAGAAGCGTGTAACACGAGACAAAGAAGGTCTTAATGTAACGATAAGCAGGACAACCCAACAAGATGATTTCACCTTTGTAAACATTTATGCACCAGCCATATGAGAACCTAAGAGATAAAGCAAATACTAGGAGACCTCAAGGAAGAAACAGAGAGCAAAACAATAAAGATGGGGGACTTTCAATACCTCACTTTCATCAGTGAATAAATCATCCAGATAGAAAATCAATGAGAAAACACCGGCCTTACATGACACGTTAGATTCTTACATGGAGTAAATGCCTAATCTCCACATATTTGTTGATACCAACAGAATCCTGATGAAATAGAACATCTGAACACCAATGAACAGGAAGGAGACTGAATCAGTAATCAAAAACCTACAACAAACAAAAGTCCAGAAAACAATGGCTTCACTGGTGAATTCTACCAAACATTCAAAGAAGAATTCATCCCAATCCCTCTCAAATTCTTCATAAAATTAAAAGAGGAGAGTCCACTTCCAAACTCATTTTATGACGCAAGCAGTACCCTGATGCCAAAATCAGATGAGGACACCATAAGAAAAAAAGAGCAGAGTACCGGCCAATATCCCTGTTGAACATACACACAAATATCCTCAACAAATTATTAGCAAGCCAAATTCATGAGCACATGGAAAAGATCGTAGCCCATGATCAAGAGGGATTTATTCCAGGAATGCAAGGATGGCTCAACGTCCACAAATTAACCAATGTAGTAGACCACACCAACAAAATGAAGGGGAAAAATAATATGATCATCACTAATTGCAGAAAAAAAAGCAACTAAATCAGAAAGGAAGAAATTAAACTGTTTCTGTTTGGAGATCTAAATAGAGACCGCTCTGCTGTACACAGGGTCAGTAGGAGTCAGAATTGACTCAACAGAACTAAGAATAAATTTACAGATGACATGACATTATGTATCGAAAACCCTAATAACTCCACAAAGAAAACCTGTAGACCTAATAAATAAATTCAGTAAAGTTTCAGTATACACAATCAACACACAAAAATCTCTATACACTAATTAAAGAGTATCAGAAACAGAAATTAGTAATGCAATCCTACATATAACTGGATCAAAAATAAGGAAATGCCTGGGAATAAAAATAACCAAGGAGATGAAAGACCTGTACGCTAATAATTATAAAACACTGATAAAAGAAAGGAAGGTCACACAAATAAATGGATGGAAAATCCATTCTGTGGATGCGAAAAATCAATATCACTTAAATGTCCATTCTCCACGAAGCAATCTACAGTTACAATGCAATCCCTCTCAAATTTCCAATGGCCTTTTTCACAGAAATAGCACAAACAGCCTTTAAGTTTGTATGGAAGCACGAAAGACTCCACAGAGCCAAAGCAATCTTGAGAAAAAAGAAAAAATCCGGAGGCAACAAGCTTTCTGATTTCAAACTATATTGCAAAGCTATAATAATCAAAACAGTATGTTATTGGTATGCAAACAGAGATATAGACCAGTGTAACACATTAGAGAACCCCGTGTGATAAGCCACATAAATAAGCCACGTATGACACACGTATGTGGTCAATTACAATAAAGGAGGCACGAATACACAGTGGGGAAAGGAGAGTCTCTTCAATGAATGGTGTTGGGAAAAGTGGAGAGACACATGCAAAAGAATGAAATTAGACCACCGCCTGACAACACACACAAAACTCAACTCAAAATGGATTAGGACTTGAACACACATCTGAAACCGTAGAACTCCTAGAAGAAAATGTAGGGAGTATGCTGCTTGACTACAGTCTTGGCAACGAGTTTCTGCATGTGACACCAAAAGAAGATGCAACAAAGGAAAATACAAATGAGTGGGACTACATCAAATGAAACATACAAATGAGTGGGACTACAGCAAGCAAAACCATCAACAAAATGAAAAGACAATCTACTGAACGGGAGAAAATATTTGCACATCATATATCTAATAAGAGATTACATTCCAAACTATGTAAGGAACTCATAGAACTCAATAGCAGGAAAAACAATCTGATGGAAAAATGAGCAGAGGGCCAACCCTGATGGCTGGGTAAAGTTTGGCGTACCCCACGTTGGCAGCCCAGGACCATTTCCCAGGTACAGAACCACACCACTTGCCTGTCAGTAGCCACACACAGGAACTAGAAGGACTTGCAACTAGAATATACAGCCATGTACTGCGGCTTTGAGGAAGGAAGAAAAAAGGTAGTGAGAGTAAGACTGGCAACAGATGTCAGAATCTTTACTAGGAAAACAAAAACAATGGGCAGAGGATCAAAACAGACCTTTTTCTAAAGAAGGCAGAGAGATGGGCAACAGAGACCTGAAAATGTGCCTGACATCAGTAATTATCAGAGAAATGAAAAATCAAAACCCCAATGAGATATCACCTCATACCTGTCAGATAGGCTACTATCCAAAAGACAAGGAAGAACAAGTGTTGGTGAGGGTGTGGAGAAGGGGGGCACCCCTTGTGAACTGTTGGTGGGAATGAGTGTTTCTCAGCCACTTTGGGAAAGAGGATGAAGGTTCCTGAAAATGTTAAAAACAGAACTAAGACAAGATCCAGCCATTCCACTCCCGGGTGTGTATCAGAAGGAAACCAAAACCCAGCTATACTCACTGCAGCATTAGTTTCGATAGCCAAGACATGAAAACAACGTAATATTCATCAATGGATGAATGGATAAAGAAAACGTGGTATGTATACACAATGGAGTATTACTCGGCCATTAGGAAAAAAGGAAATCCTGCCCTTTGTGACAACTAGACGGACCATTAGTGCATTATGCTAAGCGAAATACGTCAGACACTGAAAAACAAATACTGTATGATCTCAATTACGTTTGGAATCTAAAACACAAAAAAACCTAAAAACCCAAAACCCAGCACTCAGACACAGAGCACAGATGGGTGGTTGCCAGATGCGATGGCTGCAGTGGGGTGGGAGGAGGTGAAATGGGTGAAGGACACCAAAAGGTGCAAACTTCCCGTTCTAAAATAAACAAGTCCTGTGAAAATAATGTACAGCATGTTGACCAGAACATAACTGTATGGCACATTTGAAAGTTGCTAAGAGAGTAAATCTTAAAAGTTCTCCTCACAAAAAGATTGCACTATATGTGGTAGTGGATGTTGCCTTACTGTGGTGCTCATTTCTAAATACACAGACACATTTTAAAAGGAAAATTAAAAAGTACATTTGGAATAAAGCAATCTCAAACTAAGAACTTTCCAAACAACTGAGGCAGAGAGGAAAAAGTAAAAAGAATGAGTAAACGTGAAGCACGTAAGACTGTCAGCGGACTTCTCAAGAGAAACCTTGCAATCCAGAGGGAGTGCGACCATATAGTCAGAGTGCTGAAAGAAAAATCTGGAGAACCAAGAATAGTATACCTGACAAAACTGCCGTTCAAAGTAAAGGAGAAGTTAAGACCTTCCCAGATAAACACGGCTGAGAGAATTCACCCCAACTTGAGACAAGCTGCCAAATGCTGACGAGAGTCCTTCAAATGGAAGTGAAGGTACAATAAACAGCAAATGAAACCGTTTCAGAATCTAAATCTCCAGGTAACGAAGAGCACCCCGTAATGTTGTAACATAAGGTTAAATCACTTTGTCTTGTAGAGAATTTAAAAAAGAACAGCACAAAGTCATTAGAAATTGAGATTAAGAGACCCACAGTAGAAAAAGAGATAATGTGTCATGAATAACATAAAGTGTAGAGGTCAGAGATGTGAAGAATTAGAATTGTTATATGCATTTGAAGTTAAGTGGTTATCAGTTAAAACAGATTGCTATAGCTACGTGTGTCTTATTTAATCGCAGCAGCAACCACAAAGGCAATAGCCAGCCGAAGGGTATACTGGAAAGGAAACGAGAAGGAAATCAAAACAGGTCACTATAAAAAAATCAATGAAACACAAGAGAAGGCCGGGAGGGAGGAATGGAGGGAGAGGAAGCTACAAGAGAAAAAATCATTAAGAAAAGGGCAACAGCAACTCCTCCCTATCTGTAATGACTTTAAGTGTTTGTGAATTAAATGCCCTAATTTAATCTAACGGCTGAATAGATTTTAAGACTTTCCAACTTCGTCCTCTCTGGACGAGACTCATTTTGGACCTAAGGACACACGAGAGCTAAGAATGAGAGGATGGAAAAAGATATCTAAGCAGGTGGGAACTTGAAGAGAGAAGGCACAGGCCTATCTGCGTCAGACAAAATAGCGGATAGCCCAAAAACTGTAACAAGACACATTGGCTAAATGCTAAATTTCATATTATGTTTTACCACGATTAAAATGTGTACATATTGCTAAACCAAGTGGTGTTCAAGATGTCTGAACTGATTCTTTTTTCTATGACAGGCGAATTTTAAGACTGGCTGTATGCTATATTAAATAGTTTGCATAATTGTGTGACAGAAAACCCAATTAAAGGACAAATAAATGCCTTTACTTCTTATACTCAAACAGGGTTGGAACCACTCAGATAAATAAATCGTTTTTCCATTTCACCTTTAAACATGTTTGGATATATTCTTGCTCTTCATGAAACTTGGTTTTATGAAACTAATGTGGACTACATGTAATCAACATAAACCATATTGGAAAGAGGGATACGTTGCATGAAATATTCCAGGCAATCTTAGATCATTAAGTACAGCGTAAGAGGTGACATTCAAAAATTTTTTCACTCAGTAAACTGTATGCTTCAAGTGACGATGCTGATAGAAATTTTAATTCTGCATTTGTATTTTGACAGTGTTTTATTCAAGTGTCAGCAGACTATTTTAATCAACCAACAGGAGCTTGAGGAACCCACTGAAAGTGGGAATATTTGCAAGCGCTCATATTAAGGCCAGAGCTGTATGCAATATACTTATACGGGTCTGGATTTTCTTTATCTCTTCCCATGTAGTCTCTGCCAACTAAGGACTCTATTCTCTTTTTCAGATCACTAGGCTATAAAATAAAGTAAGAATCAGGGTTAATAAAAAAGAAAGGACAACGTTGACTTACCGTTCTCCCCTCAAATACACAAAACGCATGATCACATTTCACCCAGATATTTTCCAGGAAACAATGAATTTCTTTACTAAAACAGAGTACTCTCATGAAAACCTGGAAACACACAGGAAAATTGCTAAAGATGAATAAAACTTAATTAACACCTAATGGAGCTAATGAATAAAAATACATCTGAGCTTCATGTTAAGAACAATTGTACCTTCAATTTCCTTAGTAGCTTTGCAGAGAGAAAGAAATTTAGTCATCACTCAAGCTTGCCACACAGCAATAAAGGCTCTAAAGCAGAGGGCAGATATTACCTTTGTTACTGATGTTTCTCTTAGACACAGGTTTGGTTAGGATGTAGAGACTGCCCTCACTTGGAAGCCATATTAGGGAAAATTAATGCATGATTTACTAAAATACAAGGAGGGATCCAGTCAAGCCTCGGGTAGAGAAGTAGGAAAGGGGCGAAGAATAAATGTGTTCAGCTCAAAGACGACACAACAGCTTTTACAGTTAAAACAATACAGAACACAATAACGATAACGACAGCACTGACAGCTAGGATGTACACAGCACTTACTGTATTTCAGGCGACACTTTCGTCTTAGCCATTTGGGTCATTTATTGCTCATTTAAAAGTATCAGTTTACATGAGGAAACTGACATAAGACAAGTTAAGTAAAGTTGGCAAGAGTCTCAAAAAGAGTTAGAGAGGACCTGAGGCAGGACTGAAATCCTGGCTGACTGGCCCCAGACTCTATGAGGCACACCACCACCTTCAGTCCAGAAATTTCTCTCTTCTGTGGCAACTATACTTTAATTACAAACAAAAGTATAATAACCTTTTTAAAAGATGTATGTTTTCAATTATAATTAAGCAAGAATTTTCCAAAAAAACATGTTATATAACCTGATAGATTACTACATTTAACTTGATTTCACGAAGACTCATCTCTGGATACCAGGACAGACTGAAAAAGGACTATCACAATGAGACCAAAGTCCCCTTTGGCTGGTAATGGTGAGGTATCCAATTACAAGTGGGACAAATAAAAGCAACTCTTAACTGACTTCTCCCAAGGAGGTACATCAAGCAGGTACACCTAAATCATGGAGGTCCACTGAAAATACCTACAACCGCATCATGAGGCCAATTTCTTTTCCCGTTTTTTTGTTGGTATCTTTTAAAAGGTTATGGTATTCATTGGTCAGCTTATAAAATTGGTACAATTTAATAATTTAAATACAGACAAGCATAACACAAAAAGCGACAGAAATCCTGTATGAGAACCACATAAACGTACAATTTTTTTCCTCCACAGAATAGATACGTTTTATTTAAAATTACTTTATAAACTTACACTTTTATTTAAAAGTACTCAATGTCACTGGATATTGGTAAATTTGTTTACCGTTAGTGTAAATTTCAGCTGGCCACACAATTCTGAGAGAAGCACACTGTGGTTGAGTGTTTTCCTTATCTTCGTAATTCGAACAATTGCAGCATCAATCTGATGTTGTCGGTGTTGAAAAACTTTATGTGTGGTAAAGGTATGTTCCTTTGTCTAACGAAAATAATTAAAGGTAAATGGCAATGCATGCAATTTCAATATCACTTAAAGTGTTCTGCAAATTGAGCGTTTTAAAGGATCAAATTTGTAGCAACAAAGTAACAAACACACACATATACACATATACACACATGCACAATCCACTTCTACTTTAAATGGAAATCTTTTATGGATTATCCTTCTTAGAATTAAAAGTTTGCATTAAGGTATGTTCAATTTTCAGTCAGTCTCCTTTTAACCAGAGGAACTAAGAGGAAAGCACCTAGCCATGATTTCAGTTTTCCCGTTCCTTTAAGCTAGTTATATGTCTTGTTTGTCCCCGATTACCCTCGTGATTCTATATTATTACAGCTTTAGAGATACAATCTTTAGATGTGATGACAAAGGTACAAAGTAAAAGCGATCCCATACATATTAAAATTACTCCATTACTAATTATTCTGCTTATTCAAGCCTAAAGTTTTACTTTTCTACACTACGTCACATGAAAACATTTCTTTTCAGAGCCTTTTCTTGTTTTAACCTCTGGCAATTATAAGAGAATAGGTCTGGTGAATTATTTGAAAATTGTATGCCTGCATTCTAAAAACCATTCTAACTTGTATCCTCAAACATTTTCATCCTTCCTTCTATCCTAAACCTTGTACAGGAATCTTCCAAATCATCTGAGTTTCCAGTCAGGAATCTTTAATATCTTCTTCATTGCCTGCAGGGTTCCAAATTCCAAATAAAGATCCAAATATTCTAGAACCAAGCGT